>NW_015167085.1:320625-334612 GCF_001447785.1 Gekko japonicus
TGTCCACACCACTTGCTGATATCTCCCTCCTTCCCTCTCACCTACTGTCAGTCCCTGCTCTATTTAATGATCTCTCTCTGGATTTCATTACATTTCAGCATTCCTTTTTAATGTGGGAGAGCATCGCTTGCAACAACTTTTGTGAAGTATTGAGCCTGGGTCGATTCATTATGTTCTGCCAAAGATATTGATGTCTGAATGGCATTCCTCTGCACTATTAGGAGAGTAGACATTAACTGCTCTTAATTGATCTTTCTGTCTGTCTGTCTGTCAACTTCCAGAAATAGTTATTGCTTATTAGTAGATAAATTATATTAATCAGCTATACTGCCATTTAGTAGTCGGCTTTTGAAGAGGAATGGAATTGAGTGACTCACAAATACATCTAGAGAATTTGCACTTTTAATGGCTTGTGCAATTAATAATTAAATGAAACTGTTCCATTTGAAGCTGTTAAAGTCCTTGTTATGTATTGGGACTGGAACATTCCAGGACTGTTTCTACCAGTGACTGGCTGAGCTTGGAGCTCTAGAATAAAAGCCCACCAGGACTCTGGAGGTTGCCAGTGGGGAAGTAATGGTTCTGATAATCGCCTATCATTGGTAGTTGTTTGGGAAGTGGGTGGAGTTGCATGCTATTTAACAGGGCCATTGCCTTGGCAGTTAGTCTTTTGTCTTTGTTTTGTTCTTGCTGAATCACCAATAAAGCAGACCTGATCACTATGCTTGGGGTCAGACCATCCATGGAACCCAGTATTTAACAGTCCTATAGCTGTTTTGGATCAGATTGAGTCACTTGAGAGGTAGCTGAAGCTCTCAGGAGCAGGCTGTACATTACATGGTAGCAAACATGGGTGGTGTATTAGGCTCTACAGCCAATCCATACTTGTGAGATACACATATTCCCAAATGCATTGTTTCATTTGGACATTACAGTTTTAGTTGTACTTTTAAAATCTTGGTTGTAAATATATATACATACACATACACACACATACATATACACACACACTAGGAATAAGGTCCGTTGTGGAAATAAATACAATGAGCTCTAGAAAGAAGCTCTGGGAGAGTGCCAAGGCCTTGGCACTCAGTGTCAATTTGCTGTGGTGACCTCCTCAAACCCCACCCTCTCCAGGTTCCACCCTTGAAATCCCCAGGAATCTCCCAACTTGGAGTTGGCAACCCCATGCCCTTCCCAGCTAACCATCAACCTACCATTATTTGCCCCTCTGACTGCAGCTGACTTCTGCCCTCCCTCCTGGAGATCAGTTGTAATTCTGAGTGATCTCCCCCCCTCACCTGAATATTGGCAACAATGGTTCGCCAGGAGAAAATGGCTGGTTTGGAGGATGGAGTCTATGGCATTGTACCTGTCTGAGGTCCCACCCCTCCTCAAACCTCACCCTTTCTAGGCTCCACCCCTCAACTCTATCTTCTTCCCAGCCAAGCATCAATCTGCCATTATCTGCCCCTCTGATTTCAGCTTTCCATCTCCTCCCCCCTCCCTTTTGGAGATCAGTTGTAATTCTGTGATCTCTACCCCTCACCTGGAGAGATTGGCAACAGTGGTTCCCCAGGAGGGAATGGCTGGTTGGGAGGGTGGAGTCTATGGCATTGTACCTGTCTGAGGTGCCACCCCTCCTCAAACCTCACCCTCTCCAGGTTCCATCCCTCAAATATCCAGGAATTTCCCACCTGGAGTTGGCAACCCTATCTCATTCCCAGCCAACCATCAACCTACTTTTATTTCCCCCTCACTCTGCAGCTTTTCTTCCCCCCCACACGTGCAGTCTCTACCGTGCTCTGAAGCCCTGACTGCCACATCACATTGGCTATCATGGGAGGGGGGCATCTCAGCAGGGTATAAGGACATAGAGTCCACCCTTTTCTCCAGGGGAACTGATCTCTGCCATCTGGAGAGCAGTTGTAATTCTGAGTGATCTCCAGCCCTCACCTGGAGATTGGCAACAGTGGTTTGCCTGGAGGAAAAGTATTCTTTCTCTGCAGTGGGAACCAAAACAGCTTACATAATTCTCCTCTCCCCCTTTTGACTTGCACAACAACCCTGTGAGGTAGGTTAAGCTGAAAGTCTGTGACTGGTCCAGTTTACAACTCCAGTTTACAACTCAGCTGTTTACAAGCTCTAGTTTACAACTCAGCTGTTCGCCTCCCATCCTCATCCCATGGGCGTATCTCACTCCTTAAGTTCGCTGCCACCACTCACTGAATTGTCACTGGCTTTTAGAGGGACAGTGAGACCCCTTTGGCCAAATCTCCCTATTTGGAGATGGAATCCTCAATCTTTGGGGGATCCCTGGAAAGTCGGCAACTCAAGGGTATGGCCTTTCCTTGCTTCCCTGGACTTCCCCCTCCCTTTGGTATTGTGCAGAGTGGGGGAGACTATGTGGTCAGAGCACAACACAGATTATTAGCCCAAATAAAAGAATTCATTTAACTATTTACACAATTATGGAGCACACACATGCTAAATGAATCAGGCAGAACTGTAGGAGTAAGCACACACTATGAACCAACAGGACATAAATCAACAGGGGTTAAACACAATCATCTTTCCGTACACACAAGACACTCTACCTCTGGAGGTTGTGGGCTCAGGATAGGATCTCTCCTTGGACCAGCCTGTGGCTCTGCTTCAGCCTCTCTCTCTTGTCCAAGAGAGCAGGGAAACTTCCATTCATTCCCTAGTCCAGCCGGCTGTGGAGTGGCTGAATTTCTGCTGCCTCCCAGGGTTCCCCCACATCTCTGGCTTGTGGCCTGGTCAGCACAGGCAGCAGGAGCCTTTCCTCACCTCCTGTAGGATGAAAACTGCCTCCTCCCTGGATGGGCTGGAGTCTATATTGATGCTGCCCCGCCCCTTTTTGGCCTTGGGGCAGCTGGGAACTGTAGGCCAGCAGATGAGGAAGCCCCATTTGACCCAGTGAGTGATACCTGCAGGCCCCTCTCTGGAACTACAGCTCAATTAAACCTTATGGGAAACCATTTTAAACAAACAACAGATGGCAGCCATCTTTCAAACACTGCCATTTCGTTACACCTACCAACAGCCACTGAGGGGAAAGTTAGTCCCACACAGGAGGCAAGCAGGAGAAGCATCTTCATCAAAAGAGAAAGCTGATTGCCAGTAATTCTGACAGGGTACAGTGGTTGAAGGAGAAGTGGATGGGGAAGAGGAGCAAACCCAGCACCCGGCCAATGGCACGTGAGTACTCTTGAGTGGTGGCTGATGGGTCAGTGGCTGAGGAGTGCATTGCACAGCCAATGGGAGAGTTGCAAAGTGCCACTCCGAAACACAGTTATATATTAGGAGAGATTAATGTGTAAAGTAACCCTCCGACTTGAGCTAAAAGGATGGGAAGAGCTCCTGCATTTGTTCATTATGGAACTTTAATTCACTCCTTATCACAACATTTATTACTAAAGTGAATGAAGTTGTTAAGCAGTCATTTTACAGAATGATTGGGAAGTAAACCCACAGTCCTTCACACAGCTTGCTTGTGTCCAGAGGTAGCAATCCTAAGACTTTTTGCTTGTCAGAAATCAGTGGAGTTTATTTCTGAGTAAAACAAACAGAGCTATGTATTGAGCAGCAAGGATTATTTTAGATTACATTTTTATGAATCCAGATATATGTGCAGTGCCAGATCCCAAAAGTGTGTACCATAATTTGTCACAAACTGGGCTTGGTTCATGGTTCGTGAACCTTGGTTTGTGCCATCCCATCCCCACAAACCTCCCATGAACCTTCCAGGTGGCTTTGGGAGGTTCGTGTGGTTCGTGTCTTGAGACAAGCTGCCACCGAGGCTTCAAGAAGGCATTTAAAGAGACTGCAGTCCTTCTCCAAGCCAGTGGCCTTCTGAGATCACTTGAGAGCCGTGCTACGGTGGCAGCGGCGCAGCTTGCAAAAGCCGTTTAAAGAGAAACCACTGCATCATGAACCATGAACCGATTATTTAAATGGACAGGTTTGTGGAGGTTTGTGGTTCACGAGACCCCATGAAGCTTCATGAACCTCTGTTTTCCCGGTTCATGCCCATCCCTACCCCTAAACTCCTGAAGCTGGCATTCTCTGTGTGCATTTTCCTGTCAAGTTATAGTTTTGAGACAGTGTTAAAAACGGCTAAAAATCATGTATGGTAAACATATTTGACATGTTTATATATTATTGCATGCAACACTCCCCCCCCCCTTTTTCCTTTGCAACCAAAAATGGGGGGGAAGTAATCAGTCAGCTGCAACCCACGCCATTCAGTACTCTCCCACTGATTAGACTGTTCTGCTTTATCACTGTTCCATCCCTAAAATATGGGCCGTTAACTAATTACCATATGTCTCACTTCCTTTATAACTCCATCTGACTTGCAGCTGCTGTTCAAGTAAGTACATATAAAGCTGCCTTATGCTGAGTCAAACCAATCATCAGTCTAAGTCAGTATATTCAATTCTGGTTGACAACAGCTTTCCATGGACTCAAGAAAAGAAAAATAGTACCTGAGATTTCCAGCAAGTAAGGCATGAGCTCTGTCAGTGAGCCATGGCCCCTTCCCAGTAGGGAATATAGGCTGTAAAAACACTGGACTCAGGTTTGAATGCATTTTGAGTCAGACCAGGCACTCATACAGATTATCATTTCATGACACATTTTAACAAATGCTCTGTGTGTCTCAGAATCCTCTTTACTTCTTGGCAAGATGAAACAGATGATCCGTGTGATGAGACAGCTCATCCTGGGTTAGCCTGATCCTTTTGGGAGGTTGTCAGAATTACACATTATCTACAGACACGAAACTTAGCCATTATACACAGTACTGAAAAGTTGCCTTTTTCTAATTTTGCCTTCCATTTGTTCTTTAAAAAAATAGTTGCACATTTGCACAAGCTGTCATTATATTCTAACTGCTACCTTCAGTCGCATTTGAAGGACTCAACCCCTTACCTCTGGAAGCCATTCTCAGCGCCTGTTAAATTTCTGAGATATCCTCACATTTTCAAGCATTTCATAATATCCATATGGGCTAGAATCTTGAACTTAAAAGAATCAAAACTAACATTACGGGGATGCCAATACTGCCTGCAGTTTTACAGCTTGATAGGGTTCTGTCTCAGAAACACATTTAGGCAGTAAATCCTCACATCTCTCTTCTTTTAGTTCGTCCTCCAAATTCAGGGAGCTGGCTTGGCTTTCTGACTTTAGAATAATAACTTTTCTAACACTTATTCTTTCACTGTTACAGTGCTTGAAGAAACCTGAGGATCACCATGGGGAATCATGTTGGGAAACGTGATCAAAGTGCTGAGAAGCTAAAGGTAAGATATTTTGTTAGAAGCTGTGTCAATAGGCTGGAGCAGGACTCAGGAGATGCATCATATTAAAAAAAATACAAATGGAAATATTTACAGACATTCCATTCCTTGATGTTGATTGCTACAGAAATGCATGGTTGGTAAAAGTTTGATAGATGTGGTTTCTTTCTTTCTGCTGCACAGAGACAGGATGTGACAAATGTTTCTCCTGCCATAGTGTTTTGAGTTCAAGAGGATCCTTTCCTCAGGAAATGGATATAAAATTTGCTGCTAGTTATACTATTATTATTTTTAATTGAACACAATTGGGGCCTGGTAGAGATGTGATGGCATGGGGAATTTTGGAGAACACTGAAAAACCTCTTTTGGAATGAGAGCAATTCTTTTTAAGACAAGGTTTTACTCATTCAGAATAGTAATTTTAAGTTAGACAATCTTCTGCATATATAGTGAAAAGTGAGGGACCCACAAGGACTTGCAGGTGGCATCTCATTTCCCCTCTCCCACTATTTCCTCTTTCTCTTCCCGGAAAGCACCCATAGCCCTGCTTTCCATCTTTCCCTCTGCCTGGCAGATTTTCCTAGGAAAATCATGGCTGAGGTGTGCAGTGCTTGCCACCAGACTCAGTTATATGGTGGGGAACCCCCAAGGACATGCAACTCCCATATCATCCTGACAGCCCCCCATATACTTATTTTCCCCTGGTTTTTTCTCTCCTCCTCCTCTACCAATCAAGCTATCTTTTATCTGAGGAAGCATCCTTTGGCAGAAGGGTGTTGCAGCAGGTTTTGGATCTGTGACAAGTATTATGCCACCCAGCTTGAGCATATAACCAATTTAGATGACTTCCCCCACTGAAGGAAAATGAAACATTGGAACCTACCTGAAGATTTCTTCTATTCAGTGGGGCAAAGTCAGTCAATTCCCACCCATACAGAAAAGAGAGAGAGAGAGACAGAGACAGAGAGACAGACAGACAGACAGACACACACACACAACATATGTTGATGGACATGTTTATTGTTTAAATATAACTAATTTTGCCAACACTTAGTGTTCTGTAATATGTTTGATAATACATTATTAAAGAATTCAGTACTTTCAATGGTATAAAATTTAACTTGATATCTAAATATGCTGGTATTCGTATTGTGGTATGAGACTATTTCTGTCATATGCCCCTTTGTTTAATTCATGTATTTCCTAATTTCAACTTTTATTTTTACCCTCCCTCTCACACATTAAAATACACATGCTAAGGAAACAGAGTGCTGCAGATTGCAGCAATTTTGTTTGGTAGAAACCTAACATATTTATGCAGATAAATTCTATAAATATGCCAATTAGTATGATTTTTAATGCTGAGCTATAAATGGTGCATTTTATGCTGTCAAACCAGTGACATACGTTTAGTTTTGATAAGAATGGCCTAAATTTCGTCTCAAAATTCTGTCCCGCCCCTCCTCTTCAACATTTTTGAACACTGTACATCTGTAGGTCTCTTTTCTTTTTCGATTGCTCAAGCATTCTCAAGACAAAACATAAAGTATGTCTGGGGCCTTTAAAGGGGGGGGGGGAAGAAGTATCCCACATTAATAGGGTTGCCAACCTCCATATGGAACCTGGAGATCTCCCTCTATTACAGTTGATCTCCAGTTGACCAAAATAGTTCCCCTGGAGACAATGGCTGCTTTGGAGGGTGGGCTTTATGGCATTGTACCCCACTGAGGTCCCTCCCCAAACCCAGCCCTTCCCAAACTTCACCCCCAAAATCTCCAGGTATCTCCCAACTCAGAGCTGACAACCCTACACTCTAAGAGTTCCTGACATAAACCTGTGACAAGCCACACTGTTCAGGAATTGCATTTGCATTAGTGCATGCAGAAGGCCCTGAACATCCAGTTTACAGCTTGTTTTGTTGTTGTTGTTGTTCATTAAGGATGGACCCACAAAAAGATTCCTTGCCCAGTTTACAAGTGTTAAAATACTTGTGATTGTATGACTGAGGCCCATAGAGAATGTGTGTTTGTTTGCTTCATTTCTTGGTCTACTTCTGTATTTTACCGAAAGTATCTTTGGAGGGGGAGGTGTTTTTTCTTCTGTTTTCTTAGGAAGTGAGATTACTCCGGATTTAGAGGAAGTAAATTTAGATTTTGTTTGTTTCCAGTTATTCCACGTTTTGTGACACCAAAGCATTGGGGGGGGGGGAACTGACTGAAATCCTCTGAAGGGAATTTAGTATATTGAGGCGGAACTGTTCTGCCTATTTTGTAGAGGTGGGAAGGAAAAATTAAAGAGTGTTAGCCAAGTATTTGTATATGAGTTTGACAGAAGGAGCTTGGAGACTTTTTAGGAGATGTGGAGAATAGTTTGGAATGGTTACATCTCAGAAGTGATCTGTGCATTCGGTAAAAGCATGTAGAGTAACACCTCTGCAACGACTTTCTAATACCTAATGGCAGTCACACATTCCGTTGCACTCATGCAAAAAATTTTCAGGAGTCCTCCATGAATATCAAAAACTAGATTGTAAGCTAGAAGACTGGACTTGGGCATATTAGATTTCCACAGAAAGGGATCTTTTGACATGCATATCCTTTGCCTGAATTCAAAATCCAGGAACCTCATACTGTATATTTCTTCTAAGTGTGGACCCAGCTTTATATTTATTTATTTATTTAAAACTTTTCTGTGCTACCTTTCCACCCAGGTAGGGTCCCAAGGTGGCGAAAAGCAGGACATAAGTGGTCAACAGAAAGTTTCAAGAGCATTTACAGTTCTCTGTGCCTATGAAAACTTGAATTGTCTGAACAGCTATGCTTGCCTAAGAGCAGCTTGCCTGTGTACACTTTCAGGAAAATATTTTCATAAGCTAGGCTTGAAAACCTATTTTTAATTTGATCTTTAAGATTAATACATTAAATATATCTTCATATGTAAATAGCTCTCCCTACCTATCTCACCAAAACAAAAAGGTTGAGCTATTCATTTGTAATGGAAGGTCTTCCATTTGTCCAAATTGAGGAATTAAGGGGGGGAAAGGTGAGAGGTTTGGGTGGTGGTGGGGGAGTGGTTGTGAAGAATTCATCAGGTTGTTTAGACTAGAAGTCCATCAAGACAACCTCCAAAGGATTCTTCTGGGTGATTAGGTGATACTGACCATAGCAGATAAACAACAGGACTCAAATGTTAGAACATTTCATTTTTAACTATTTCACTTCCCTATTTTTCCATTTGTGATGAGTAAGTCTTCACACACAATAAAATAAAACAGCTTGACCAACATGTGTGTCTTCAGGTTTGTTTGTTTTTAAGTAATATCAAGCAAAGCAAAGGAAGCATAGTCCTTGGATTCTGGCTTCAACGCTACACTATGATTACTTCCGTGCAGAATTTTGTTCTACTTTGTCATCTAAACTGAGAGGGATGTTTTGTTTTGTTTTTCGGAGCCTACGTACATCATCATCTCCTAGTTGTCCACTTCCTAGGCTTTGTCTTGTTTTACTATGATCTTTCCCAAATATCTTTTTTTGTGGAAAATCACAGTCAAAGCATATTTGCATAATGTATAGATGGGGAGGTACACATTTTTTATAAGGTTCTGTCACCAGTGTTCCCTCTAAGCCGAATTAGTGTGAGCTAGCTCACAGTTTTTTAGCCTCTGGCTCACACATTTTTGTCTTAGCTCAGGAAGGATGACTCCAGAGCAAACTAATTTATGCAGTAGCCAAATTACCCGCTCACAACTTTAATGCCAGTAGCTCACAAAGTAGAATTTTTGCTTATAAGACTCCACAGCTTAGAGGGAACATTATTTTTCTTGCTCCAGCCCCCCCCCCCCCACTGCCATTTTCACTGTGCATCATCTGAGGCCTTTCCATTGTTTTAGAAAAATCAATAATTGCTTGACTGCTATGGTATTACAACACTGAACATCCATTACCACAATCTACTAGTTTGCTACTTCTTCAGTTGGACCCAAGAACCAGATCTGTGAGCTGTACAGCATGCATGGTATCTCTATGGTATTATATGTCTTCAGGAGCGCTGGCACATACTGAGCTCCTTGAACGTAAAAATACCCCTCATTAAGGCTAGTAGGGCTAAATCAGTTTTCTGTTTAAGATATTGAATGTGCTTGGACCATGATAAATTTGTTTGATCATCTCGTCTTCATGAACAGCATAATTTTGGATTTGTCCTCATTTATCTCCAGTTATTCATTGTTACAGGAAGTGATAAATGTATTAATAGCATGTTTTAGGCCAACTTGGGTTCTAGAAAGCAGGACAAGGTCATCAGCGTATAACAGCACAGGCTCTGGTCAACTTTCCAGACATGGTGCATGGGTGGGTATGTTTTGTAAGCCTGGCACAAAGTCATTTAAATAGAGTTTGTTTGAGGTTAATTTTGAAATTTAACTCCGGTTCAAGGTTGTACTTTCTGTAAAGATTTTCAAAGTGCTTTTCCCAGCCTGTTGTTACTATGGGGGTTACACTTGCAACATTGCTGTGTGGCTTCAGTTTTGGGGTAATTAAGCGCCAGAGGGATGCATTGGGTTTCCCTTTGGCGGTTACTATTCTCTTGTCCCATACAGATTTCATAGTCAGGTGCTTCTTTTTCTTCAGTATGTTTTTATATTTCTGCATTGCCAGCAATAATGAGTGTTGAGCAGTGATTGTATTGCTATATATTAAGAGTTTATAGTGTTGCTTAATTTGATTTTTGGCCATCCTTCAGTCTTTGTTGAACCAGCGCTTTGTGTGATGACAGGATTTGCTTCATTTTCTTTTCCCTTTTCTATTGTTTAGAAAGACAGGTTCAAAAAGTTTGGTAAATGATGACATATTTTCTGGTGTGAGTGACAGTCCTGCTCTGTCAGGATTTTCTCTTTTAGCATTTGTACTTCCATGGTATGAAGTATTTTATAGCAGCTTCAGCCAATCTCTTAGACCACTTTTGTTTGGAGGTCAATACTTTGGGCCCAATCTGGCCAGTATTTAGACTTGGTATCGTTTTGGTTGACACTTTGATAGAAATGGGAAAATGGCCACTTGTTCTCTGGGCATGTACTTTGAACTCCAGTTCAGCATGCAATCAATAACTCTTGCTCCTTGCGGGGAAATAAAGGTGTAACCTCCAGAGGGTTCAACAGTGCTATTTCCATTTATAATAGCTAATGAGAGTTTGCAGACCATGTTCATCAGTTTAACCCCTGATCTGTTGATGCCCTTATCTTTGGAGTGGCACATTCCTTCTGTAGTGTTGTGGTACAAAACAATTTCCCTCCAAAGTTTAGAGAGGAACAGTTCATTGTCATTTGCACCAATTCTAGCATTGAAGTCTCCCCCCCCCCCCCATCATAACAGTTTGTGGATGGCTGCTTTGTAAATCTAATAGGGATTCTTCTAAAGTGGCCCGTTGTCTATCAGTGTCAGTTTTGGAGGTTCTAGGAGGGAGATAGACATTTACCAGGATGCATTCTTTGAGTTATCTTTACTGCCATAGCCAGATTTGTAGGGCAGGGGGGAAAGGAGATGGTTTGCCCAAAACTGGAGATAAAACAAAGTAAACCACCTGGGGGGCATCCTTTTAGCTATTCTGTGGGCAGACAGAAGAACTATAGGTCATAAGAGCTGCAAAGCCAGGATTCTTGTATCATGATACAGTCAAAAATCTCAACACTAATCTGGAAGGCTGTAGCCAGTTTCGAGTACGGTCTATCAAACTCCAAAGACCTTCCAACCTTCATCACACTGGCAGCACGTGAACGTTGCTGGTCAAAATGGAATGAAGCCATAGATATGAAAATAAACCAACTGGGCTTACGGAAGCCAAAAAATCTAACCAAAAGATGGCAAACTTTATTTACAGAGGAGCTGATTAAACACGACTGGGACACTCTTCAAAAGGATGCCAGACGAAAATGCTCCCCACTTCATCTGGAAATTAAATAGTCTACCAAATTTGACCCGCCTCTTTATCTTAACGTGCTGACATTCCCCAGACTGAGGTGGTCATATATGATTGCATGCTGTAATGCCTTTCCAACAACCTAGTGGGAGAGGTGGCGCAGACTGCTTTAACAACTATGAACAGCCATTGTGGCTGTTCGAGAACCACCGCGGCCGGGGTGAGCGCCCGGCCCTAGTCCCAGCTTCCGCCCACCCAGCGGGTCAAAAGCAGTTAACAACCAAGCGAGTAGACGAATGGGGACCTACCCTTAGATGGGTAGGGGGCACCCTCCTCTGACGAGGTGTGTGGAGACGGCACAGACGGCGGCAAAACATCGGTGGCGGCGGAGCTTCTGGTGGTGAAGGCAGATGGCGGCTGCAGCGGCGACAGAACGATCCCTGGTGGCTAGCAGACCATCGTGCAGTCGACGACGGCAAAGGCGGAGACTGGGAGACGCCCGATGACGCGCAACGCAGGGCGCGGTGGAGCCTGAATCGGACAGAGCCGAGGTCAAGAAGCGGGGGGGAGTCGTGCGCCTGCACGGTCTCGCCAACAACAATCGTCCTGCAAAAATGCCAAGAGATCGCCTGGAAGAAAGCCACGCTGGAGCAACCAACAAGGCTCTCCACCTGGGTGCTGATAGGCTACCCCACCCCTATCATGTGGCCCAAGTCAGGGATTAAGGGTTATTAGAGCCACTATATATGTAAACCACCCAGAGACCCTCCGGGGTTAGGGCGGTATAGCAAGTTGAAAGTATAAATAAATAAATAAATAAATAAATAAAATGAAGGGCCGTTTTCTCGCAACACCTTCAGACCAGTGCTATTGTGATTGCTGTCTGAAAGAACTTGACTCACTATCTCACGTTTTCTTCTATTTTCCAACACATGCAGCAGCAAGAACGAAATTCCTTAGGAAATGGATGCTGAAGTATTCAACCTTTTCTGATACTACAAGCCTAAGGTTGCGTTCAGACTGGCAGTTTGGCCCAATATAGGCACATTTTACAAATTGATTAAATGGGCCCAGTCACACAGCTACATCTGTCAGGCATTCCCTGGGTGTACTCACCCCATCAGAGGATGACTTGGAGCCGGGTTAAAAAGCCACCACCTCCGAAGTGCTGTTTTTGTTTCCCCATGCATTCATTGCGCGGGGCTGGATGTCTGAACACAAGGGAGCACACGCTGAACGGATTTGGTAGTCTGAACCTGCAGATCCGTTCTGCTAGGGAGGCAGGGTTTTTTTTAATTGCCTATATGTGCATGTGCACGCATGCGCACTATGTGCGCACATGGATTTCGGATTTTTTTTTTTGCAGTTTGCTATGTGGTTGAGGCGCCACAATAATGTGGATGCTTTATTATGAGATGTCTCCATGGGTAACCCACAGCAGGGTGTGCTGTGTGGCTGATATATCCCACTGCATTTTAACCCAGTTCAATTAGAGGCAGCACCATATCGTGCCAAGCTGCCAGTGTGATCACAGCCCATGACTACTCTTAAGCAGTCTCTGCAAAAACTGTATAGTAGACATGGCAAATTTCTGTTTTACTGTGTTTTTAAACTCTTAAATTTTCTTTACGGTGCATGGCCATTGGGCTAATAAGTCTAAATAAACTTGACTAGTTTGCTGAATCCTCAGTTTTCATTTTTTAAAGTAATTTTCTAGACCTTTCCAGTGTGGAGATACTTCTGCAGCAAAAAAGGGTAGAGACTTTGTAATGGAAGGTGGGAATTCAAAGCAACCTCTATATCATTGCAATAGAGCTTTATAATACTACTAGCAGTAAAGCCCGTTGTGAAAGCAATACAACGGGATCTAGAAAGAGGCTCTGGGGCAGTGCTCTGGCTTTGGGCAAACAGTGTCAATTTGCTGTGGTGACCTCAGCAGGGTATAATGACAGAGTCCACTGTTTTCTCCAGAGGAACTGATCTCTGCTACCTGAAGAGCAGTTGTAATTGTGAGTAATCTGTAGCCCTCACCTGGAGATTGGCAACAATTGTTACCCAGGACGAAATGGCTGGTTTGGAGGACGGAGTCTATGGCATTCTACCTGTCTGAGGTCCCACCCCTCTGCAAATCCCACCCTCTCCAGGCTCCACCCCTCAAATCCCCAGGAATTTGTTAGCATGTAGTTGGCAACCCCATCTCCTTCCCAGCTAGCCATCAACCTACCATTATCTGCCCCTTTGACTTCAGCTGACTTCTGCCCTCCCTTCTGCAGAGCAGTTGTAATACTGAGTGCTCTCCAGCCCTCACCTGGAGATTGGCAACAATGGTTCCCTATGTGGGACTGACTGGTTTGGAGGGTAGAGTCTATGGCAGTGTACCTGTCTGAGGTCCCACCCCTCCTCAAACCTCACCCTCTTCAGGCTCCATCCCTCAAGTCTCCAGGAATTTCCCATCTGGAGTTGGCAACCCTATCAGGATTGGCCCCAATGTGTTTTCTCCCAAAGGCCAAAGTAGGTGACAGGACCAAGCTTAGTTGCCTACCAACAGGCACTGAGGGGAATGTAGGGTTGCCAGCTCTAAGGAGGGAAATACCTGGAGGTTTTGGGGGTGGATTCTGTAGAGGGACGGGCAACGGAGGCATCGGCCTTCCGTCCCCCACCTCGCCCCCCCAATCTCGGCCCGGGCGACCGTGGCTCCCGCCATCGGCTGGCCAACTCCAGACCCCCCCGCAGCCACTCCAGCCAGGCGA
>NW_015167085.1:335104-346021 GCF_001447785.1 Gekko japonicus
CAGGGCCGACATCCAGCCGCAGGGTCCGTTTCCCCCCACCCAACCCCACTCACTCCAGGGCCGGCGACTGGAGGTGCAAGCCTCCGGCTGCCGGGTCCGTTTCCACCCTCCCCCACTCCAGGACCGGAGACAGGAGGCAGAAGCCTCCGGTCGCCCACTCCCTTCCCCTCCCCCACCACCCACTCCCAACAGGCACTGAGGGGAATGTAGGGTTGCCAGCTCTAAGGAGGGAAATACCTGGAGGTTTGGGGGGTGGATTCTGTAGAGGGCAGCATTGGGCGGGGGGGGGGCGGAAGGACTCAGCAGGTATAATGTCATAGGGTCTACCCTCCTAAAGCAGTCATTTTCTCTAGGGGAACTGATCTCTGTCATCTGGAGATCAATTGTAGCAGTGGGAGATCTCCAGGTCCCACCTGGAGATTGGCAACCCTAGGGGGAAGTCAGCTGCACAGCAGGGGGTTGAAGAGAATGGTTTGATGGCTGCTGGGCCAAGATTGGCAACAATAGTTCCCCAGGAGCCCCATCGTAAATGCACCAAACAATTCCTCAAGATTTTCCAAAACACTTCTCTGTTTTGGGCTCCTGGGGAACTTTGAAGTAGCACCAAAGCTTTAAGATCTCTCCAGCTGTCACCTGGAGACTGGCAACAGCTTGTCTGGAGTGTGGGCAGCATGGCATTGTATCTGTCTGAGGTCCCCCTCTTCCTCCTCCTCCTCAGATCCCACCCTCAGCAGGCTTCATCCCTAAAATATCCTGGAAGTTTCCAACCTGGAGTTGGCAACCCTATGTCCTGGAGTTCCAACCTGGAGTTGGCAACCATCAGCCAACCTTTATCTGCCTCTCTGTCTTTACAAAAAAAACCCCCCCCACACACACAGCCTCTGCCTAGGGAGCAGCTGACATCATTCTCCTCTCCCAACTGAAAATTCCAACTGCCTTGGGGGGGGGGGTGAGTTTGAGGTGTGGAATGGAGTGTAGTCCAATCAGCTTCCATATGTAAATGACCTTGGAACACTGGCCGGGACTGCACAAAGCAGCCAATGAACCCAGCCAGTGTCTTCCGAGTGGCAGTTTTTTCAGCCTAACACTAAAGGGGCCAATTTTAGAACTTTGGCACCCACTATTCTTTTATTATAAGGGAGAGATAGCAATCTAGCAGTTAATGTTTCTTTTAAAAGCTTGAAAAAAATGCTCTGAAGGTATGGGGGAGGGGGGAAACTTGGAAAACGATGGGCAGTATTTTCCAAATTCCTGTGTGCATGTTCCATTCCCATGTGAATGCCTCTGCATTTGTGGTAGCAATGACAAGGATATGGAGAATCACTGCTGTGTGGGTGCAGTCTGTGATTCAGAATAACACTGAATGACTTCTTAACTGTACTATTTAATATATAACCTGAGTTTTCTAATGTTACTTGACCTGTCTTTTTCTTTCTGTACCTTTAGAGAGCATGCTTGTGTGTATGCATGAGACAGGCTGACCACCACCTCAGTGGGACCTCACAAGTAACAGCAATATCTTTGCTGTTCTTGCTTTCAGCTGACAGATTGCTCCATTTCATGCTGTCATACCAGAAGCACCATATTCAGACATCACACTATGATTTGATCACATCCCAGTTAGTTAAGCCATATTAGCCAAAGTACGTGTTATATTTTGTTGGCAAATGAGGTTGGGGTTCCTGGATCTGACTTGCTTAGGAATGTCATTTTAAAGAAGGGCAGGAAGGAACCCAGTTCTGCTTGGAACTTCAGTATGGGGCTCCTGCTTTCCACCCCTTGCTGTTTTCTGGAGCCGAAATGTGGGGAGTATTCTGAGAACATGTAGCTTCAAAGTTATGCATATAGCTCCCTGATGAGGCCGTTTCTGCTTGCAGAAAACAGCACAGAGGGAAAGGCAGGAGCCTATCTTCTCCCCCATTCCTCAGTTACAGACAGAAATGGGATTTTGCCGATTTTTAAAATGACATTCTCTGCAGCAGCTTTGTGGCCGCAGGGAAAGCGAACTGAATCCTGGGAACCCCAGTCCAACTCACAATAAACTGTAACATGTAGTTTGGCCCTTACGTAGGAAAGGAGTAAAATCAGTCCAAAACATTGGGGGGGGGGGGAGGGGGGGGGTTGGTTTTACAGATATGACTCTTCTCTGGGCTTATAATAAAGGTATAATTACATGAGCTGAAAAGGCAATGCTGTAAGTTGAAGATATTCATAATTCAAATTCATATAAGTAGGAACTGTCAGTTTTCTGAATAAAACTGATTAGAACGCAAATTAGAATACTTTTCTTTGGAACATGCTGAACATCTGTCTGCAAATAGCCAACTTTGTTACTACAGGAGCCGATGGGAAAACAGAAGTGTAGCCCTACCTGAACGTAACACGACTGAGTTTATATTTCAGTTCTTGCCTCAGCCATATTTTTTTCCAGCCAGTTTTTCATGAGCTATAGAAAACAGCTTTGAAATCCCATTAAGACCACTTCAAATAGGAACTTGATTATGTTAAAGATCAGAGGGTTTGACAAATAATGATTTCTTGCTCTCTGCTCTTTGCAAAATGCTCTTGGATTGTTTTTGTATCTGAAGGAGTTGAAGAGCTTTTTTTTTTTTTTTAAGTGTTTTGGCAGAGTTGTACTGCTGATAAGTTCCCATCAGTCAGTGTTTGATAATAGTACTGAAAATAATTAAGTCCAGTACTGAAACAGATGTTTAAGCAAGACAGGAAGTGGTAGTCACATTTTTCTTGTGGCTTTGGGTAGCAAAGCTGGTGCGAAAGACATAGAGGAAAGAATCAAATCTTTTCTTCAGTATTCTTCCTTCTTCTCAGATAAGCACCATGCATCAAATACTGAAAGGCATAAAGTCACCTGCAGGAAATTAAATAAATCACTTTAATGACAGACTGAAAAGGTGATATACTAAGCTTTATTCCCCACTAAACTGGTACCACATATGTCTTGCATTTAAACACAAAGGCTTGAATCCTGTGAAGCTGGAGTACAAGAATGCTTGTAAATGTGGGTTTTCTGCTGTCCTTCAACATCGGATGCTAGAGGTTGCAGAAGCCACATGGAGAAAAAGCCACATGGCCTGTGTGGGGGCTGCAGTGAGGATTTCCCTTCCTCTTTGATCAATGCTGCTTCTGCTGGTGCAAGAGCTTCCTATTGGTAGAAGAACTGTGTTTATATGGCTCTGCTCCACACTGCAGCCCCCTGAGTTGCATGGGGGTTTGGGGGGGAGGGTCTATGTAGACTCCACAACCTACACCATCAACTCTTCAGTATGTTGTTGTTGTTGTTCAGTCGCACAGTCGAGTCCGACTCTTCGCGACCCCATGGATCATCTTCCGCCAGGCCCTCCTGTCTTCCGCCGTCCTCTGAAGTTGGCTCAATTTCATGTTTGTTGCATCGATGACACTGTCTAACCATCTCATCCTTTGCCGTCCCCGTCTTCTTTGACCTTCAATCTTTCCCAGCATCAGGGTCTTCTCCAGTGAGTGCTCCCTTCTCATTTGGTGGCCAAAGTATTTGAGCTTCAGTTTCATTATCTGGCCTTCCAGGGAACAGTCAGGGTTGATTTCTTTTAGGACTGACTGATTTGATTTTTTTGCAGTCCAAGGGACTCTCAAAAGTCTTCTCCAGCACCATAGTTCAAAAGAATCTATTCTTCGGCTCTCGGCCTTCCTTATAGTCCAACTCTTGCAGCCATACATGACTACTGGGAATACCATTGCTTTGACCATGCGGACTTTTGTTGGCAGGGTGATGTCTCTACTTTTTATCATGCTGTTTAGGTTCGCCATCGCTTTCCTCCCAAGGAGCAGGCGTCTTTTAATTTCATGGCTGCAGTCACAGTCTGCGGTGATCTGGGATCCCAGGAACGTGAAGTCTGTCACTACTTCCACGACTTCCCCTTCTATTTGCCAAGGAGTGATGGGGCCGGATGCCATGATCTTAGTTTTTTTGATGTTGAGCTTCAAGCCCACTTTTGCGCTCTCCTCTTTTACCCTGAGCAAGAGGCTCTTGAGGTCCTCTTCACTTTCTGCCATCAGAGTGGTATCGTCTGCATATCTGAGGTTGTTGATCTTTTCCCCAGCAATCTTAATTCCCGCTTGTGATTCATCCAGGCCAGCATTTCGCATGATGTACTCTGCATATATATTAAATAAGCAAGGTGACAGTATACATCCTTGTCGTACTCCTTTTCCTATGCTGAACCAATCAGTTGTTCCATATCCGGTTCTAACTGTCGCTTCTTGGCCCTTATACAGGTTTCTCAAGAGACATGTGAGGTGGTCTGGTACTCCCATCTCTTTAAGGACCTGCCATAGTTTGTTGTGATCCACACAGTCAAAAGCTTTAGCATAGTCAATGAAGCAGAAGTAGATATTTTTCTGGTACTCTCTTGCTTTCTCCATAATCCAGCGAATGTTGGAAATTTGATCTCTAGTTCCTCTACCTCTTCGAAACCCAGCTTGTACTTCTGGTAGTTCTCTATCCACGTACTGTTGAAGCCTAGCTTGTAGGATCTTGAGCATGACCTTGCTAGCGTGTGATATGAGTGCAATTGTGCGATAGTTTGAACATTCCTTGGCATTGCCCTTCTTTGGGATTGGAATGTATACTGATCTTTTCCAATCCTGTGGCCACTGTTGCGTTTTCCAAATTTGCTGGCAAATGGAGTGCAGCACTTTAACAGCATCATCTTCTAAGACTTTGAATAGCTCAGCTGGAATACCATCACCTCCACTAGCTTTGTTGTTAGCAATGCTTTCTAAGGCCCATTTAACTTCACATTCCAGGATGTCTGGCTCGAGGTCAGTGATTATACCGTCGTGGTTGTCAAGGACATCGAGGTCTTTCTTGTATAGTTCTTCTGTGTATTCTTGCCATCTTTTCCTAATCTCTTCTGCTTCTGTTAGGTCCCTACCGTTTTTGTCCTTTATCATGGCCAGCTTTGCATGGAACGCTCCCTTGATTTCTCCAATTTTCTTGAAGAGATCTCTAGTCCTTCCCATTCTATTGTTTTCTTCTATTACTTTGCACTGTTCATTCAGGAAGGCCTCCTTATCTCTCCTTGCTGTTCTCTGGAAATCTGCGTTCAGTTGGGTAAATCTTTCCTTTTCGCCTTTGCCTTTCGCTTTCCTTCTTTCCTCTGCTATTTGTAAAGCCTCATCAGAAAGCCACTTTGCTTTCTTACATTTCTTTTTCTTTGGGATGGTGGTGATTGCTGCCTCCTGTACGATGTCACGAACCTCTGTCCATAGTTCTTCAGGCACTCTATCTATCAAATCCAGACCCTTGAATCTATTCTTCACCTCTACTGTATATTCATCAGGGATGCGATCTAGGTCAAACCTGAATGGCCTCGTGGTTTTCCCGATTTTCTTCAGTTTAAGTCTGAATTTTGCAATGAGTAGCTCATGATCTGAACCACAGTCAGCTCCAGGTCTTGTTTTTACTGACTGGATAGAGCTTCTCCATCTTTGACTGCAAATTATATAGTCAATCTGATTTCGGTGTTGCCCATCTGGTGATGTCCATGTGTAGAGTCGCCTCTTAGGTTGTTGGAAAAGGGTGTTCGCTATGACCAGTGTGTTCTCTTGACAAAACTCTGTTAACCTTTGCCCTGCTTCATTTTGCTTTCCAAGGCCAAACTTGTCTGTTATTCCAGTTACCTTTTGACTTCCTACTTTAGCATTCCAGTCCCCTATGATGATGAGGACATCATTTTTTGGTGTTAGTTCTAGGAGGTGTTGTAGGTCTTCATAGAACCGGTCCACTTCAGCCTCTTCTGCATCAGTGGTTGGGGCATAGACTTGGATTACTGTGATGTTGAATGGTTTGCCTTGGAATCGGACAGAAATCATTCTGTCATTTTTGAGATTGTATCCCAGTACTGCCTTTTGCACTCTCTTGTTGACTATAAAGGCCACACCATTTTTTCTACGAGATTCCTGGCCACAGTAGTAGATATAATGGTCTTCTGAGTTAAATTCGCCCATTCCTGTCCACTTTAGTTCACTGATTCCTAGGATATCGATGTTCAGTCTTGCCATCTCATTTTTGACCACGTCAAGCTTACCTTGATTCATAGATCTTACATTCCAGGTTCCTATGTAGTATTGTTCTTTGCAGCATTGGACTTTCCTTTCACCATCAGACACATCCACAACTGAGCGTCCTTTCGGCTTTGGCCCAGCCGCTTCACTCTTTCTGGGGTTACTTGTACTTGTCCTCTGCTCTTCCTCAGTAGCATATTGGACACCTTCCGACCTGAGGGGCTCATCTTCCGGCGTCATATCTTTTAGCCTTTTGATACTGTCCATGGGGTTTTCTTGGCAAAAATACTGGAGTGGGTTGCCATTTCCTTCTCCAGGTGGATCACGCTTGGTCTGAGTTCTCTGCTGTGGCCTGTCCGTCTTGGGTGGCCCTTCACGGCATAGCCCACAGCTTCATTGAACTGCACAAGCCCCCTCGCCACGACAAGGCAGTGATCCATGAGGGGGAAAATTGGCCATAATGAGTACCAAATAACCAAAAGGTTAGATTTATGTTTTAGTCAGAGTCTTGATGTAGAAATCTGAAAACTTACACTACACAGGAACAGGTATATCCTTAAGCCAAATAGATATTTACCAGCTAGCAAATATGAGTTGTAATTGTCTGCATATGCACCCACGTTTTGCAACTGGGGAATGTTACTGTTTTAGTTATGAATATTGCTGAAGTCTGAGTTCTATCTTCCAGCTACTTACAACTTATTTACCTAGTATTGTTCAATGCTCCACAGCAAATCAAAGCAACAGGTGGAGAACTGTCTGTTTCTATTCTTCTAGTCTTTGAACCTTTGTGGTATGGATTATGTTAGATATTTATAAAATGTCACAGCATTCTGTAGGAGGCATTGCCCCCCCCCCCCACCCTTCAGGCTTTGCCCCCCATAATGCAGGAGAAGCGGCTTGAACGAGACAGTCTTGTACAATCAAAACAGCATGCTTTGTGGAAAATAAAAACATGATTAGATGACCGCTGTGTGTCTATTTTGCTTCTTTAAGAGCTACCAACATTTCACTGTGGGGAAGAGTAGTGGATGTGACGTGGTTTAGGTCAAATATAGTTCACATTCCACTGTTAGGTCAGTGTTGCTTTTTTAATATGTCTGTATCCTGTTTGTGGTTTTGTTTTCTTTTTTAAAAAATGTATTATGTTGGTCCAATTCCCCTTCTCCATTCCTCCCTCCAAGCATACTGTTACACTTCTTGTTCTTTCTCATAAAAAGTTCATTTCATAAAGGCTTACTCATGCAGTCTTCTTTGGAAGTCATTTCATTAATTTCTTGAAGAACATGCATTTGTTGTTCAGTCGCATACATGCATGCAAACTTCTCCCACTCCCGAGAAGTTTAAATTGTTGAGATGACTTCATTCTGAGACACAGTGGCTAAGATTTAAAAAAAAAAAAAAAAAAACTTGAACCCACTGTTGCAGTATCTGAATAGACTGTCCAGTGAGGAAAACTGCAACCTACTGTAGTGTTGAATGGTTTGCCTTGGAAACGGACCGAAATCATTCTGTCATTTTTGAGGTTGTATCCCAGTACTGACTTTTGCACTCTCTTGTTGACTATAAAGGCCACGCCATTTTTTCTACGAGATTCCTGGCCACAGTAGTAGATATAATGGTCTTCTGAGTTAAATTTGCCCATTCCTGTCCACTTTAGTTCACTGATTCCTAGGATATCTATGTTCAGTCTTGCCATCTCATTTTTGACCACATCAAGCTTACCTTGATTCATAGATCTTACATTCCATGTTCCTATGTAGTATTGTTCTTTGCAGCATCGAACTTTCCTTTCACCATCAGACACATCCACAACTGAGCGTCCTTTCGGCTTTGGCCCAGCCGCTTCACTCTTTCTGGGGTTACTTGTACTTGCCCTCTGCTCTTCCTCAGTAGCATATTGGACACCTTCCGACCTTAGGGGCTCATCTTCCGGCGTCATATCTTTTAGCCTTTTGTTACTGTCCATAGGGTTTTCTTGGCAAAGATACTGGAGTGGGTTGCCATTTCCTTCTCCAGGGGGATAACTCTTGGTCTGAGTTCTCTGCTGTGGCCTCTCCATCTTGGGTGGCCCTTCACGGCATAGCCCACAGCTTCATTGAACTGCTCAAGCCCCCTCGCCACGACAAGGCAGTGATCCATGAGGGGGTATATAAAGTATATAAAGGGCTAAATAAATGTTTTAAAAAGTCAGTTTTTAAAAAATAATATGTTTGGGATCTTTATCTTTTTTTATTCCATGAACTTTGTGATACTACATTTCATTGTTGTTATCCTGGAAAACAATTCTAGCCAACTGTGTTGACATGCCATAGCAAAAGTGACTCATCAGTGGCTTATAGAACACAGTTCACTGAGCATTTGAAAGAAGGAAATAGAAATAGAACAAAAAGAAGCCCTGGTGATTTTCTATACTGGTGCTTAATAGACATACCCCCTTTCCTTCCCTCTCCATGTTCAGTCACATGCTGGAACCAAGCAGCAACAGCAAGGGGGGGGGGGACAACAGCATTTCTGGAACTGGGGAAAAGCAGAAGCCAGGGCTATTGCTGTGAGCTGCAGAGGTTGAGACTTGTTACGGAGAAAATGAGAAGTGTATTACTAATGCCCAAAAGGTGACTCTTGTGTAGAGCGAAACTGCAGGAGTGTTGTGTATAAGGTACTGAGAAGGAAGAAACTGGGATGCACCTATTGTGGCTTTTCAGCATTTGAAGGCATTAGCTTGTGACTTTTACTTGAGCAGTAGTGACCACCCCATATTCCATAGCTTTGTAAATGAAATGAAGATTACCACAGTTGTTGTTGCAGACATCAGTGTGTCTATACTTTAATGTGATCCATCTCCAATCATAGTGAATGTTGTAATTTAGAAACACAGTTGTATAGGAACATAGAGGATGGGATTCTACAGAGGCTCACTGCTAGCTAGGAGGGAGGAGCTGCAGGTAGTAGGGCTTGGAGAGCATTACATTTACTTTAGTTTGTCCCTCCTATAATTGAGCCTTAATAGATTATATTAATGGTAACAGTGAATAGGCCAATAGGCTGTACATCTGCTTGAATGCAACAGTAAGCCTAGTGTTTACAGAGATCTTAGTTTTAACTAAGCAAACAGCAGTATTACTCTAAAGTGTTTGTTTCTAACCGTGTCATATATCAAAGAAGGATTAAAGCATTTCTTGGGATAGAGCTATCTGGAGTGACCACTTTCCTGGGGAACCATATGTGGATGCTGAACAGAGCTTACAAATATCTGTTTCATACAGAATGTGCTTAAGCGTTGCTTTGTGAGTGTAGCAATTTGATTTTTCAACTGGAAGGAAATTTGAGCAAGCTAGATATTGGCATATTGACATGAGATCTGCCAAATATATATTTTGGACCACAGATAAATATATCTCCTTAAGAGTGGAAGGGCAATGCTTAGGCAGTTGACGTGAAATGCAGCTGGATGTAAGGAAAGGAATCTCTTGTCCTTTTGGGTGTGGCTTGAGTAACCACATTACTGAGCATGCTAAAGTGTTGGACCACAGCCAAACTACAATCTGGTTATCTGAAAGGGAGAGTTACCAGTTGTGACATCACTTTGGATTGTCAGTTCTAATCAAAGAACACTACATGCACTCATTACATCATTTATGAATAAAACTATACTTCTTTGAAAACATGCCTTTTAAACATTGCATTATAAGTCATGTGAGTCTTTATTAGACTAAACAACAAAATTAACACTGAACCATTTTATCAGAGCTGTGTCTTACAGGCCTGTATCTTATTCTCAAGGCTTTGAATATGCCACATTACAAATTCTTCATACTTATATACTGTGGCATTTCAAATCTTTTGTTCATGAAATTCAGATTGTATGCTCAGAGAAACCTGATTCTGCAGCCTCCATATCTTATGAAACAGACCATAATTTCTCTAAATTTGTGCATATTTTGGTTGCCAAACTTGGTAAATTGTAATGAGCTTTGCAGAATGACCAGCAAGCCCACAGCATGTCACAAGAATGGCTTTTCCACATGAGGGCAGCCTAGACCTGAATCTTTTGCCTGCACGCTCTTGTAGGGTCCAATAAGTTTGACCATCTCTTAGTTATATTTCAGATTTGAACAATGTACTTTTAGTTCACTTCAACTGCAAAGGCTTCTAGAACAAAGTTTCAGATTCTTTGAGGTAGTCTATCTTTAAAAAATTATATAAATGGCACTTACTGCATCCTGTGGTAATATGATCTGTGTGTACCTGAAAAGTGTTTCTAGATGTTCCCTTTGGAGAAAGGAAAATGTAAATTTGTCTTGTTGTGTACTGTACATCTTTTTGTAAGGAGGTTATATCCATGTTAATACTTTTCATTGTTACACAGAGAGCCACAGTATCTGGCATCTACATTGTTCACATGGTCTGTTAAAAAGTCCTTGCCAGCAATTCTATTGCTTCAGAGGAACATCAAAGCACCTGAGACCGAACAGTGTTGAAATGGGTGTTTTGTGAGAGGGATGCTTCTGAAATACAAAGCATGTATATAAATTGGATTTCTTTTAGCTTTAAAATTCAGAGCAAATTTTAGAGTTCAAAATGACACACAATGTGACCTTCACTTAAAAAACCTTTAAATTATGTTTAGTTAAATTCACCCTACCTTTTTGTGTGTGGTGAATAGCCTTCCTTTGTATCTTTTTGTTTGCAGAAAGTTCTGTGTTGTTGCTATAGGTTAAAAGCTGAGAGCTTATCTTGATGTTCGGCAGTCTGCACATGGAACTATACCACCTCAGACCTCAGATATGTGAGTGAATCACCAACTTTCAAATTTCCCTGCACATAAAAAGCAAGCACATCAGAGAGAAGCCT
>NW_015167085.1:346054-361912 GCF_001447785.1 Gekko japonicus
TTTAGTGAATATAGATGTCAAAGCTGAGCTTGGTGAGATTCTCTTCCTGTCATTCCCCAAATGGAATTTAATTTTGTAACTAATTACTCAGACATCAAAAACTGGTAATCCAAAAGGAAATAAATGAGATATTCCCAACTCTCATCTGAAGACAGGAAAAGTTTGCTTACATCAAATAAAAGAGATGTCCAGCAGTAAGTTTTATATTTGACCACGTCAGATGAGATGTGGATATTAAACAGATTTATCTCCCTGTTATGTATTTCCTTTGCTGCCCCATTACCCCAAAGAGCTTGGCTTGATTAATGATACAAGAAAATAAACAGACGCACCAGTCACAGGAGATGAAAAATAGGGCAAGGCCGATGGTGCAAAATCAGGTAGCTACTTTTTTACTCTTTCTGAAGAAATACTGCAAGACAAACAGATTTCCCTGACAAAGCCTACGTAGGGAATTTTTGGAAATCTGAGTAATAAAAGATATTTTAACCTGATTTTGCACCGTTGGCCTCAGCCTATTTTTTAGCTCCTTGATTAATGATGCTTCAGAGATGCCAGGTAAGAAGGCAAAATATCGCTGTATTTTGCAAGCATAATCAGTGCTCTGTGCTGTGTGGTTTTCATTTTTTCTAGTATGAAGTATGCACAGAACTTAATATTTTTGTTTGTTTGTTTAAAGTGCAAGTCACCTTTTCTTATCTGCTTTCCCCCAATACCTTTCCATGGTTGGATCCAAAGTTTTATAGTAGTGTCACAACTGCAGGGGAATTATTGTTCATCAGGTTTCCCCTCCTTCCAAAATGTCATAGCTGAGGGTTGGTTGGAGGACCCTCAAGAATAGAATGCTGTCCGGGGAGGGGAGGCGGCTGCCAGTGTTCCCTCTAAGCTGAGTTAGTGTGAGTCAGGTCACAGTTTTTTAGCCTCCGGCTCACAGATTTTTGTCTTAGCTCAGGAAGGATGGCTCCAGAGCTGTCTTTCACAAAGTCTCTTACTGGAATAAATGTTCCTCTGTAAGGTGGCACTGGACTACTGTTTTGTTTTGCTACAATAGACTAGCATAGATACCCCACCTGAATTGATAGACTATAGCTAGTGTCTCACCATGATTACGCTATTATGATTTTTAAGGAGAATATTTTTATTCCAGTTTGTTTGAAGACATAAACCCATTAAGCATGGGGGAAATCCTGCTTAACTTGTCAAGGGAGAGGTCACTGAAAAATTAATAATGAATTCCCCCCCCCCCGGCCTGTCTTTTCTTTTTCTTTATTTTTTTTTGAGAAATTATTATTTTCTTACTACAAACACTACAAAAAACACTACAAATACTAACACTAAACTAAAAATAAGCTATACAAAGATCATATATAACAGTTAAATGCATGTTTAGTTAAAGCTCTCTCTATAAAAAAGATAGTTTTTGGAATATAGCTAATTTCTACCACTTCTATTACAAACTGGTAAATATATAATTGAATCAAGTAAGTACATCTCAAACAATAAGACTTTTAAGCTTATACAATTCTGTTATATCTGTTTCTTCCCCTTATTTTTCTACTTATCAAATTTCCATTTGACTTTCAGGACTTTTGAGGCCGCCGCCCCTAATTCTGATTCAGAGTCTTCTTCTGGATTACTGCTCACTGTAGATTCCGGACCCATATGTCCTGGTTTCTTCTTCGATATCTTGTTCCTCTGCTGTATCTTTTTCGCTCTCTGGTTTTTGTTGCTGTTCCAAGAACATCTTCGCTTTTAAAACAGAGTCTATCTTCTTTCAGGACTTTTGGGGCTGCTGCCCCTGATTCTGATTCAGAGTCTTCTTCTGGATTACTGCTAGCTGTTGATTCGAATTCTTCTGTTCCATGAGTGCTGCTTTTTTCTCTAATGTTTTGTTCCTCTGCTGTATCTTTTTTATTCGCTGGTCTTTGTTGCTGTTCCAAGAACAGCTTCGTTTTTAAAAGTCTATCTTTTCTTTTTTATCCTTGTAGTTGAAGACCAATCCTTTGGGTACTATCCATCTGTAGGGTGTGGAATTTTTCTGCAAGAAGCTGGTTAAATTTTTGTATTGTGTCCTCTTCCCTCTTATTTCAAATTGAATGTCTTTTAAGACTCTGATTTATTCATCTTTGATTTTTAAGGTAGTCCCATTTGTGGCCTTGAGTGACATGTCTCTTGTTGATCTTTTAGAGAATCTCGCCACTATCTCCCCAGGCAGGTTTCTTTTTTTAATAAATTCTGGATATGTCCGATAGATCATATCAGCTTTGTAGTATATCCGCCGTTAAACCTGTCATTGGGGCCATCGCTTCACTTAAAATTGTCTTCAGATTCTCGCCGTGCTATTCAGGAACACCTTGAAATCTCAGAACAAACGCTGATTTTTCCATTTGTAGTCTTAAAAGTTGGTCTTTATCGGAGGATCTTTGTTTTCCCATCACCTTTAGTCTTTGATTAATCGCTTTTGTTTTGGCTTCAGCCTTTTTCATTGATTTTGCAGTCTCCTCTGTTTTTAAGTTCGTCTCTTTAAGCTGTTTTTGGAGCGCATCAAAATTCTTGTTGAGGTTAGTCATCTGCTCCAGCAGAGGGTGCAATGCAGTAGCCAACATGTTCGGAAAGTCAGTATTTACTTCTGGTTTAGCCACCGGATGTGTTGATCTTGTAGTTCCAGGAGAGTGTCTCGGTCTCGTCGCCATATTATCTGCCTGCCCAGCCATTGTTTATATTTCAAGGAAAGTTTTTAAAAGTCAGTAAAAGTTGCTTCAAAGGCTCCGTTTGGTTGGATTTGTGCTTTGCTTGATTCAATTGACCACCAACATTTCTCATAGTCCCTCTCGCTAAAAGAGTTTGCTTAAAGTTGTGTGAGCTAGCTTCCTCCCTCTCCGTCGGTGGCAATTGGGGCTTCGGATATGCACTTTACCAAATAACCAGTCAAAAAGGAATTAGCACTCATGCTTCATTCCATGCCTGCTACGGAGGTAGGGAGAGCTTTATTTTCACTGGATCTCTTGTTCGCTCACCCAGTGTGCACCTCTTGGAGTCATGATGGCGCCGCGGCAATTAGACCTATCAGGGCTTGGAGGTGCCTCAATCCCTTGGCCACAGCCTCAGGAGAGGCAACCTCCAGTACCCCAGGCTGGGAGTCCCCTACAAGGACTCCAGGGGGGGGGTCCGGATCAATTGGCCCCCGCTCCCATCCGCCACGTCACGGGCCGCTCTTTTCAGAGCACCGAAGGAGCAGGCGTGCCATGGAAGTCGCCAAAACCGGAAGTCCCCCCTGCCTGTCTTTTCATGTTACTATCTCTGAGAATATTATACAGGACCTACTTGTTTATCACTTTTTTTTGCATAATCCTGCACATTTGCTAAGAACCAGCTATGATTTCTAAAAGCTGAAAGCAATAGGTAGTTCCTTGATTTCCTGCACTTGAATTTTCTGATGCAGAGAAAGAGATCTTATTCCTTCTCCAAGTCCTTAATCAAAGCAAGAAATGATCACAAAACTATTCACTATAGAATTACTATTTTTCTTTTTCTGTTTTATAACTGCCTGATGTGAAGCCTTTTCATTTACTGTCCCCTTTGGGTGTCATGGCTAGGATGATCCATTTTTATGGCAATTTCCTCCAAGCTATTTCCTTTGCATGACTAAAGGTAGTGTCTTCATCTCCATAATTCTTTTTGCTATAATGGTAATCTGTTTTATATATTTCCTTTGTTGACTACCTTATTACACCGAAGGACAGTTTAAACTTATGTTTACTGTGCTCTCAGTTGCCCTTAAAATCTTACATTGTGAAGACTGCATAAAGGATAGGTCACCCAGTGGTACTCAGCTGATATAAAGATCTAAGGCGGTTGTCAACCCTGCAAGTATGTTTTGGAAATTAATTTAGGCTTTTTTCCTGTTATTATTAACTTTTCTCTCTACATATGCTTAGGATGTTTTTAAATTATCATTGAGGAATTGGTTGTTGAATATGTTACAACAGTAGACACTAGACAGTTGGAGAATATGACAGGAAATTGAGTTTAATGCAGATACAGTAGTAGTAATAATAATAATAATACCCAGGAAAGCTATGCAGTCCTCAAGAATTTGGCCACTATTGGATCGATCATCATATTACCATTAGATTTGCATTCTGCTGTGTTTCTACAGGAACTTCTCTGGTATGTCCAACCACAGTTATGATTAATACCATCCTGTAACCACAAGATGTCATGAGATATTCCTTTTGGTTTGCCAAGATAATTTCTGGATTATTGTTTGAACAATTAAAAGAACCCAAGATCAGTTTCTTTCCATGTTCAATCTGTAACCATACAATCCTGCTTTTTTAAAATAGCGTAGATATGATATATCTAGACTTGGTAGAAGCATGTGGATTGCTTCTAGCAGAACAGGTTTCTCATTCTGCAGGTGAATCAGCTGTCACCTGGGAGTGGAAGGTACTCCTTGTCTTGGCATTTGAGTGAATCATTTCCTTGTATTCACTGTGTTGGAACTTGGATTTACAGACGTTTCTCTGAAATTGCCACTATTATGTTTTTTAAAGTGTTCTTAACAGACAAGTGTTGCACAAAACTATTCATCTTTTTAATGAACTAATTATCTCAGTTATTTTTCTAGCCATGTCCCCCCTTTTAGTTAATCCCACTTTTGTTTATGGTATTTATTCATTCCCCACTCCTCCACATGCAGCTGCTGGTGTGACCTTGGGTCAGTCATAAGATTTTTCAGAGCTGTTCTCTCAAGGGCAGTTATCAAATGAGCTCTCTCAGCCCCACCTACTTCACAGGTTGTCTGTTGTGGGGAGGGGAAGCGAAAGGGATTGTAAGCCGCTCTGAGTCTCCTTCGGGTAGTGAAGGGCGGGGTATAAATCCGGTCTCTTCCTCCTTCTCCTCCCCCTCCTCCTCTTCTTCCTTAGCTGTCTTTCTCTTAAAATAGAACTCAAAGGCTAATGTCAATCAAATCCATATAAGTAACATCATCTCCCATATACATTTGCCTTGAGACTCAGGTAGTACCGTCAGTAAAGTAAGTCAATAAATGTCTGTTTGTTTACTTATTATATACTTGAGTTTGCTTTAAACTTGTTCTTAGTTTCTGTGCAGTTTTTCAGTGTGTTGGTTTTTTTAACATAAAATGTACTTATAGTGCCAGATTGCCCCATCTGAACAGGCAGAGTGCTATCGAAACTTCAGAAACTTCCCATTAATAGTTTAAGCTTGCCTTCCCCCTTCCAGGCAAATTAATTAATTCCTCTCTGCTGCTTGCTGAGCACTCATGAATAAATAATTGTCTGTCTGTCTGTCTGTCTGTCTGTCTGTCTATCTATCATCTATCTATCTATCTAAAATTCATGCCCCATTGCCACCTGTTTAGCATCCATGAGGCAGCAAAAATACAGTTATAATGATAAAATTCAATTAAAAATAAACAATAACACTAGAAGGAGGGTCAATAACTGTTATTGGGGGTATGCCAGGCACACACACAAAACCTCCACCTGCTGGTAAAAGACACCGATGGAGGGAGACAGACAGATTCCTGGGGACAGAGTTCCAGATTTTTGATGCCACGACAGAGAAGGCCATTTCTTGTGTTTCCGTCTGTCTGAGCTTCAGATGGCAGGGGTGACTGAATCAAGGCCTCCCAGGATGACTGGAATGAGTACGTATATTTGTATGGGAGAAGGTGGTACTTAAGGCATGTTGGTTCCAGGCTGTACAGGGCTTTAATTAACCTCTCCCTATAACCCACTCCAATCAACACTTTTGCTACAGCGTTCTGTACCGACTGCAGCTTCCAGACAGTTTCCAAGGGTAGTGCACATCAAGTGCATTGCAATAATCTAATCTATATGTTATAAAGGCATGTACCACAGTGGCATGATCTTTTCTGCCCAGGAAAGGCCACAGCTGGCTGACCAGCTGAAGCTGCTGAAAGTCATCCCTGGCCACCACTGCTACCTAGTTGTCCAACAGGAGTCCCAGGTCAGGAGCATCCCTAGGTTACAAACCTAGTCCTTTAAGGGGAGTTCAGCCCCATCAAGAAAACAAAGAACTAATTTCCCAGGTCAGACCTTCCCCCCACCAGTATCACCTCTGTTTTGTCAAGATTAAGTTTTAGCTTGTTAGCCCTCATCCATTCCCACACTGCCTCCAGGCACTTGTTCACAGTTTCCACAGCCTCCCTGGGATCTCCTGGTAGCATAAGACAGAGGTGAGTGTCATCTTCATGTTGATGGCAGCTCAGCCCAGATCTCCAGATGACATCTCCCAGTGGCCTTACAGTGGTTGAAAAAGCAAGGGGGACAAGATGGAACCTGGGGAACTGCTAGGTTGGCAGGAGCTGGGGCCAGAGACGAGGGCTCACTCCATCACGTGGCACTAGGGTCTCAAACTGCCGATCTACAGACCTTCCGGTCTGCAGCTCAGCATCTTAATTTCTTTAGATCATAATCAAATAATTTATTTATTATCTGTTTCCATGCTCAAACACTCAGGTATGCCTAACAGCTCAGTCCTAAAATCTTTGTACTCTTTACTATTAGAGTGTTTTGAATTAGTCTCACAGTCATTTTGCCATAGGAGTATCGTAGTTTAGCTAAAGGCACAGTGGGACAGAGGAATACAAACACCCCAACCAAGCTATGATTCTTTCATGCAATAAGACAGTGGAGAGCTGTCTCTTGGTGGTTGCCCAGCTCTGCCTGTTGTATTTATCTAATCCACACTTTATTGCAGAGATCAGAGATATGCTTTGTTGACTCTGGCTTTACGAATGTGTGATAATGTAGTTCCATCTATGTTGGTGTCTGAAATTCTTTCACATTAAGACCCAAAAGTGCTTTTTTTAAAAATCAGTTGCCAGCTTGTAAAAAAAGTCCTATCATTAACAGTCTTGCTCAAGACTTGTAAACTGAGGGCCATGGGTTCCTTGACTGAGTCACTCCATCTCATGTTGGGTCTCCCTCTTAAGTGCTGCCTTCAACTTTTCCTAGCATGATTGTCTTTTCCAGTGAGTCTCGTCTTCTCATAATGTGATCAAAGCAAATTTATTAAATGAAGCTAACTAATTAAACAGGATTGAATACTGTAGTTTTTTGGGGGGAGGGGTGTTAATGATGTGAAATGTCCTCTTGTAATCATGATGATACACACACGTTACTCTGGAAATCTTCACTATCACCCCATCATAACTGAAGAGTTTGTTATTCTGTACTATAAGCTTCTTCGCAGAAATGTAGATGAAGCATTTTAGATGTTATTGTTTTGACCTGTAAAGAAAATCTTCAAGAAACTCTGAGCAGATGTTTATATCTTGCAGCATTTCAAACATTCTTGTCTCTGGAATGTACAGGTTTATGGCCTCAGGACTATGGTGAGATAGGATTCCAATTTCAGACTTGAGGTAAAACCGTCTTGCATTCCTTAAAGCAATCTTCTAGTTAGGAATTTTTTCTTCTTGCCCACTCATATTTCAGAATTTGTATGTATTTCTGTTTAGTCGCTTGATAGCGGTGGCTCAAGTGGTTAAGACACTGAACTGCAGGCTGTGGAAGGTCAGTAGTTCAGCAGTTCAAGACCCGAGTTGCCGCATGACGGAGTGAGCTCCCGTCTCCAGTTCCAGCTCCTGCCAACCTAGCAGTTCGAAAGCAAGAAATTGCAAGTAGATAAATAGGTACCACTTCGGTGGGAAGGTAACAGCGTTCCGTGCGCCTTGGTGTTTAGTCATGCCGGCCACATGACCACGGAAAGGTCTTCAGACAGCGCTGGCTCTTCAGCTTTGAAACGGAGATGAGCACCGCAACCCTAGAGTTGGATTCGAGTGGCTTTCGAGCAAGGGGACCTTTACCTTTACCTTTTTAGAACACTCTAGAAAGAAATCTGTAAGGCATCACCTATATCTAACATTGAATCAGACTTCCAGGTAGACAGAAAACTAAAACAGGGAGGGGTTCTAATTCCCCCCCCCTCCAAGATGAGGGATGTTGCAAATGCAGACAACTTCCAGCCTTGGGCTGGAAGTGGGTGGAGGAGGGAATAGGACCTGGAGCCACCACCGGTCAGATGAGGGTCAAGCAAGCAGAGGGGGAAGAGGGGAAGCTGGAGGCATTGCCACATGAGCTGCGTGAGTAGCGGTGTGCAAAAATATATATCATTTTTTTTCCAATTCAGGTCCAGTGGGGTTTAACTCAGCCTTCTAGTCATGCCCCAATAAAAGCTGAATAAGATCGGCTTTTATTCGGGCACAGCTATTTCAGAAGCTGAATACAGATTTCTGATCGGTGTTTTTTTGGTATTTATTCAGCCGAATACAGATCTCTGCGAGAGCCATTTTGGTGTAGTTGTTTGGATCGTGGACTCTAATCTGGGAGAACTGACTTTGATTACCCACTCCTCCACATGCAGCTGCTGGTGTGACCTTGGGTCAGTCATAAGTTCTTTCAGAGCTGTTCTCTCAAAGCAGCTCTCGAAAGAGCTCTCTCAACCCCACCTACCTCACAGGGTGTCTGTTGTGGGGAGGGGAAGGGAAAGGGATTGCAAATGGCTCTGAGACTCCTTCGGGTAATGAAGGGTAATGAATCCAATCTCTTCTTCTTCTCTCTGATTGGTTGAATAGATACCTTAAAACTACCAATGATGTATTTTTCGGGTATTTATTTGGCTTGGTATATACCAAGTGCACACCCCTATGGGTGAGTGAGGAGAAGAAGCAGGAGACACCATCACACCAGCTAGCCAGTGGGTGACCAGCCAGATGAGGAGGAGTGAGAGCCCCTGCCACCAGCAGGGCAAGCGGGCAAGAGCAGGAGCCACCACCACTGCCGCCTTTTGCCATCACAGCTGCAGCTGCTGCATCCTCATGAGCTGGAGGGGGGAGGCAGCAGCACTGTAGTCAAGCAGGCTGGCAAGTAGTCTACCAAGCAAACCAGCGGGGAAGGATGAGATTGCCCCCCACAAGTCTTGTAGGTCCCCACTTATAATCAATTAATTTGTCTTGCTGTTCTGCGGCAGACCAATGCAGCTGTCCACCTGAAACCATTATCCAGCATTGGAACGCACTAGAAAATTGGTAGACAAAAAAGAAAAATGAAGCTATTGAAAAACATAAATGCAGCCAGCCCAGTTTATGGCTGGATTTATGTTGGGAAGCAGCCGCTGAAGACTTGCTGCTTCTTTCCCTGCACAGTCTTAAATCACCTAAAGAATCACTTTCAATTAAGGAAAGGGCCTGAGAGGGAGGGGGTTTAAATACCTCTTATCCAGTGCTGTGGCCCTAATCTATATTATCCCATCTGCAGCTGCTTTCTAGTCCCAAATAACTCATTTGGAATTTCACTCATAGTACTCCAGCATGACATATGATGGCTTCTAAAAGTATGAAGAAGTTGCCCATATGGAGCTTTGGAAAGTGTCACTGCATTAGATTCCCTTCATCTACCCATGTGGGACATGTGGAACTCTTTTCTTTATGCAATAATAAACATTCCAAAAGACCTGCAGCTCAGTTGCGTTTTCTTGTAGTGTGCAAATCAAGGAGCACCTTGTATTGAGGTGGCTATAGCTACCTTCTGTCGAAAGATATTTTGTTCTGTGTCTACCATTATGAGAGCCCACAGTCTATTTTGGTTTTTCATTGCAATGGAAGATCAGTGGTCTAAGACTTTTAACATGGTACATAAGGCATCTTGGATCCTACTACGTCCATAGGCTCCCTATACCAGTTATTCTACGTAACATTTAGGATAACACTGTTATACCATATCAATCTGCCATATGAGAAACCTCCCAGAGATTAAAGAGAGATTATTTGATACTAGAAACCCTTTTAAAATAAAAGGGAGGTAATTTATCTTTGTAGTTTAAAGCAATTTTATCTTTCCACTTTGATAAATCATTCTGAAGGATCAAGGCTTTTTTCCTGAAATCCAGCATATGCTGAAGTGAGCACAAGAGAGCACTATAGCATCTGAGAATCAGTAAAATGAATAGGTCTTGTCAGAGACTTCCTAAGCTCAAGAGAGAGCACAGGTGCCACTGAAACCAGAAATAACTCAAGAAACCACTGATTCGTGGAAGAAGAATCCTTTTTATTCTGGGTTTGCATACAAGAAATTTGGCATTTAACCATAAGTAAGGGCTGCCATTGAAAAGCTAGACAATTTTGAGCCAAGTTTGTCATTTGACATTTAGACAAAACCAGTGTATGTGAGGTAGAAATCCTATTCCCCTAAATTATATCATGTTCACATGAAAGTAATATCTATGTAGTAAACTCTCAGTACACTAGAATTTTTGTTCTCTTTAAGTCAGGGGTGTCAAACATTTGGCCCAGGGGCCGGATGAGGCCCCCGGAGGGCTTCTATCAGTCCCGCAGGGGAACTCGCTGTCTTCTGCTTCTTCTTCCAGTTCTGCTGCTGCTGCATCATCGTAGGTTTGCAGCTTACAGATACACACCTGAACAGCAAACTCAAGATTGCAACAGCACAGACATTTTGATGCAATAATTCAGAACAAGAGGTGTCAGTTATCAGACACTGTTAAATAAACAAAATATTGCAAGAGTGCTAATGTTTTAAGCATGTTTTTATTTTAAGTTAAAAAAACACCTTTGTGTTTGTGTCCTTTATAAAGTTTATATCTCCGCTACCTGGCATTACATTTTATGAAACACATGGCCCGGCCCAACAAGGTCTCATTTATGTCAGATCCGGCTCTCATAACAAATGAATTCGACACCCCTGCTTTAAGGATTGAAATATAACCACTGTAGTGTGTTTGCTGCGGAAGAACTACCTTTGTGGAGTAGACTTTGTAGAATTTGGGGCCATCTTCATCAAGCATTCTGCATGGGTCAGTAAACACCCATTGCAGCCCAAACCCTAGTGCCTCGCAGTACTAGTGCATTTTGTTATCATGCTTCCTGTCCAATCCTGACAAGCCATACCTACATCCCAAGGGAGTGAATCTTGACCATGTAGAAATGGTGTTTCAAGAAAACACAACCATACCACTGCACTAATCGTAGAATTGGCCTAACTGAGGAGGGGTTGAGGCAACAGCAAAGAGGGCCTAGGAGCTGAGTGGATGATTGATATTACCTAAGCAAAGCCACTCCATCGTTTCCTAAGGTATCTCAGCCAATATTGAAAAGGTGTACTTCTTTTCTAGGCAGGTAAATTTATGGGAACTCTGGAATATTGTCACAAATTTTATCAAATATGGTTATCTTGTATAAAAAGAATGTATGAACTGTTGAGGTGAGGCACAAAGTCATTGCGACATAGTGCTAAGAGTATTAGCACACCCTTTTGATTTACACATAAAGGGGGCAGCCTTAGATAATGTGAATGCAGTCATGTTCAAATATTGGGATGTATTTGAGAAGAAAGAATACTGGACTAACAGTTTTAAGAATTTAGCAGTATATCCTGTATCACAAAAGATAAATGTTACTTTTAAACTAGAGATTCATACTGTGCCAACCTTTGAAACACCTCTGGATATGTGAAAATATTTGAAACTGAGGTAGAAATTGATGAAAATGGAACAAGCAGGATCCAAAGAGAAGTGCTGAATGAAGACAAGAGTGAGAAAATGGACGTTGTCAACTATAAAGTGAAACTATTTCTCCAGGGTAATACTAGAGTTCTGCCATGTTATGTGTGACCCTGGACTGCACAACCTGCCATTAATCAGAAAAACAGCAACAAGAGTTACCTATCCTCTTGAGAATGAGACATATTCTTTAACATTTTTTATTGATTCCAGAGAATCACACAACAACTTGAATATTAACACCCTAACATGACACCCAGCTAAATATTACTCTGAATAAGGCATCAGTTGCTGCCGCCTTTATCTGGTCCAGTGTCTGAATGTGGTGGTCAAATGACTGAGGACGAATAAACTAAAGCTGAATCCAGATAAAGCTGAGGCATTGCTGTCCGGAATGGGTGCTGCTTTAGATAAGATTGCTTTTCCTACCATCAGTGGTGGTCTCCTTTTGCTAAAAGACTCTGTTAAGAGCTTGGGATTCTTGCTGGATCCTGGTCTCCTGCTGGGGAAACAGGTTCCATGACAGTGAAAAATGCTTTTTTTCAGCTACATCTAGTTGGAAAGCTGGTGTGCCATTTGCAGACACCTGATCTGGCCATGCTTATCTATGCTTCAGTAACCTCAAGTCTGGCTTACCGTAACAAACGCTGCAGTTTGTGGCAACCTATTTGCTATCTGGGGCCAGCTCAGGATATCTATAATAGTTTCCAGGTACAATTCACAGCGTTGGTGGTCACCCTTAAAGCATCTCATGGTCACCTTTAAAGTCTGACATAGTTGAAGGACCATCTCTCCCTACATGTTCCCACATGGCAGCTTTGTTCTTTCCAACAGCGTCTACTGTCAGTGGCTAGGACATATTTGGCAACAGGCAGGACTTGAACAGAAACATAGCTATATCCCTAGGAGAAATAGTATGCAGGGCCTGGTCTCTGAGTTATTTAAAAACAGAATAAAATATACAATATGTTCTAGAATTCGGGACACAGATTTTTGGCCTGGATGAAAATGCCATGAGTTGAATATGCTTATCAGTAATGGACAGCCACAAAAAGTGGGGCTGGTGAAATCCAGAACAAACAAAACATTTGTAAATCAAAGTGAACTTTGGTGTTATAATAGTACATCATCATAAACATGTATGAATACACATATACAATAAACGTACCGCACATGATGGATTGGAGGATCCAGTGCTTCCATGAATGCCACAAGTTCACAGAAGTGTATTTTCTAGCTTTAACCCTGGCACGAAGATTCTTACACCATGCAAAAAGCTGCTTCAAACCCTTTAAAATAATATAAAGCATGGGTTGGATTTGACAGAAATTGCCCTCACTCTTGTGTAGCAAAGCTCAGGTTCATGGAGCTCATTCTACTGTCGATGAGGGAGGGAGATTCCAGCTGCAACTCCACCCCCCCCCCCCCCGCTGTCTATCACTCTACCAGTTGATTTTCACATGATATGTGGGGTGCTTTTGAAGGATGTTTTTGTGAACTCACTCCATTGATAGAAATATTGGATCCAACCCATTGTACACACTACTATGAACTTCTATGTAAAACCTTATTTGAAACGTATCATACAAATTACAGTGTTGCCTCAAAAGATTTGTGCTTCCAACAAAACTTAAATATGTAAAGGTGCTATAAGACAAGTGTTTATTAAAAAAAATCTAAAAAACAAGTTGCAAAACCACTTCAGAAATGCCATGGCACTTGACAAACAAGTTTAGAAAATCCCATCAGATCTGATTAATCAGATTAATATTAAATGTATTTATTTGCTTGTTTATTTATAGTCCATGTTTCTTGCTGGGACTTTAGGTGGATTACAGGATATAAAACAGTGCAATCAGACAGCATAAGAGAACAGTATGAACAGCAAACTATCTAAGACAATACTAAGACAAAGTAAACAGTACTGAAAGTGGAGTGCAAGGAACTGCTGTGATCAGGAGATCAGTTGGCAACCCAAAGCATAAGACATCCAAATAACACTCCTGTGGTACAGAATTAAAGGATGTTGTGAACAGCCAACTGCCTAAGGCAAGATATACTATAAACAGCGTGGTAAGTGGAATGACAAAGGTAAAGAACAATACAGTAAAAGAAGGATAATAGAATAAGCATTGCAACAAATTACAATCCTGTTCCGTTGTAAGCATGCAGTGGGTGAAAGGACACCCAGTTCTTATGGCGGTGTCAGCATGGGGCCAAATCCATTTTCAGGAAAGCCGGCCTGCGTGCCCATTTTCCTGAGTATGGGGATCTCCTTAAGGGATTCTGGCATGATGGGGCCGGGAGGGGGCACTGCCGGAGATTACCCTCACACTCAGGTAGCAGGAGAGACCACTCCTGGACGGACGCCCTTGTAGGATCCAGCAACCTGTTACCCCAGGGTTTCACACAACCCCCACAGGGAGGCTGGGGCGGGCAAGGGATCACCAACTGGCAGGTGGGTCCGTCAATAAACAGGATCCAGCACTCCATGCTGTGCCAATGCTTCTTGCAGCTGTAACCAATAAAGTTCTGGCCAGTTTTATTCCAATTTTATTCTAAAAGCAGTGTGTGCATGTTTTATTTGAACCTTGGGTCTTGGTACCGGGGGCATTGTTAAGGGAACGAGTGAACCCCCGCCTCGGTGCCCTCCTCACCTCCCTTTGGTGCTGGTGATGCAAACAGGGGTCTGCAGTAGAAGTGGAAAATCAATGGAATTGCTGCCTCCTCTTCTACAAATGGAACTTCTGTCCTTTCATAGGAACTACATCATGGGATGCATGCCACTAACATTAACAAAGAGAACAAATTGTCTGTTTAGTTCATAAAATTGCCTACTGTCTTCCTTAAATCGTAAAATAAGAAAGGCTTAGACATTAAATCACTGTAATAGGGAGATTTCATAGAGGAGGCAAAGTTGCAACTAATTTAACCAGGTTTGTAAATGCAATTGGACATCATCCCAGTGATATTTTGCAGCTAGAATAAAAATGTGTTAACAAAACTTCAGTGGAAATAAAGGTACCATAGCATTGCTTTCTCAGAATGTGCATTCATGTATACAATAAGAGGGTTATGAATCTCTCCAGCTTGGCTGAGTCTGAAAGAAATATTCTCTCTTTACTTTTCATTACATTATGAGCAATGGATTGAAGGGCATTTTGGGACACTCAGAATGAGAATCAAACAACTGGATTAGAGCTAGGTTTACCATTCCTTCTCTCTAACAGAAAATGCTTTTTGTTCTTCTCTAGACAAAGAACATAATTTTCTGTTATACTTCAGTAGAGCATTCTTTCCATGTGCCCACAGAACAATCTCCCTATTGATGTGCATGGGAAGTGCATCAGCATTAGCTTGGGGTTGAGGAGAGTGCATGAGTTTAAGACCACCCTCACAAGTGTCTTTTATAACCAACTATCGTTAATTTATCCTGTTTAACACAAAACTAAAGGATGGAGAAAGCAAACAAGCATGTCATTGTGCAAAAGAGCCATTGGTCAATGGTATGCATCTGATAACCAATGTGGTATGGGTTCAAATCCTCAGTCAGACATAAAACTCAGACTGCAGTCCTAGGTACACTTTCATGGGAGTGAGGCTATTAGATAAAATGGGACTTACTTATAGGTAGACTTGCCTAGGATTGCATCTTCAGTATTTGACCTGCTCTAGTCACTCTCCTCAAACTAACTACCTCACAGGGCAGTTGTGCGGATAACATGGTGAAGGAGAGAGCCATTTACACCCCATGAGGTCTTCCAAGAAAGGGTGGTCTTAAAAATGTTAAAGGGAGATAGACATCACTCAGGTAATGTAATCCATATTGGCCCTACTCTGTTTTTCATTTGCTGAGCAGACGTGGGTAGGTGAGACAGTGAAGATCTTACATGCAGATGTATAAGGAATTCTGTACATTGGATAAAAGCATCCAGGGTAGGGGGCACTGTGGGAGTATAGTACAGGAATTCTAGATGCCTAGGAATCATTTAGTATTAAGATCTCTGATCTTCCCTATTTCACCATTTCCTTCCAACCGTCTGTCCTCAAAACCATACAGCAGATGCCAAGTGATTCATTCTATATTTGTCCTTAGTACAGAAATCTTTGGTTAAAAATCAGGTTAACTGCTCAAATAAGTATTGGTCTGTTGTGAGGAAGAACCAGTCCTCATCAACCATTATCGTCCTCACATAGAATTGCCAAGCAAGAAGCCTTCGTTTTCTGTATGAAAGGTTTTCAGCCTCTGTATTAGAAATTCCTCTGCTGCTTTTTAGATCAAGGAAAGGG
>NW_015167085.1:361956-382370 GCF_001447785.1 Gekko japonicus
TTTGGCGACCTGTATCAGACATGACCCATCAATTTGAACAAAGCCCATAAGTCATATATAGCGACCAGCAGGTTCTTAATAATCCCACTATTTTTTTAGTATTAAGCAGAAAACAGAAGATTTCATAAATCTCATTAATTTCCTAGGGGTCACCAAACATGGCTGCAAGTTTGCATTTATCTTGGTGCATCACAACTTGTGGAGGGCTGAGGTAGAGACTGCAGGCATGGCAAACAGTTAGGATTTGAACCAACTTTCCATAACTCGTATGCTGCTTCATGGGCCACACTGCCTCTTAATATTGTCCAGTGCCTTTTATTTGTGTTTCACAATGTGAATGAGAGCATAAGTAGAGAAGAAGAAGAAGAAGAGTTTGGATTTATACCCTGCCCTTCACTACCCAAAGGTGTCTCAGAGCGGCTTACAAACTCCTTTCCGTTCCCCTCCCCACAACAGACACCCTGTGAGGCTAAGAGAGCTCTTGACAGAAACTGCTCTTTTTCAAGAACAGCTCTTATCAGAGCTACGGCTTGCCCACGGTCATCCAGCCAGGTGCAAGTGGAGGAGTGGGGAATCAAACCCAGTTCTCCCAGATTAGACCACTACACCAAACTGCGCTACTCCTTACTCCATCAATAGCTCCTTTGTCTTGTAGCTTCCTTAGCTTCAGTGTTTACGTGTGAGCCTGGAACTTCTGAACTTAGATTCAGGAGCAGTTTTCAGAGCCAAGCCCACAGCAGCACAGGTAGACATAATATGAACATGTGCACATTTTTTCTACACTTTGCATATCTAGGGTGAAGAGCCAAAAGGTGATTCCTGACTTTGATCTCTGTAGAAATTAAGCACTGCCTGAACTGATGTATTTGCTAATGAACAAGCTCTTCTCGCAGATACTTTCTTCAATGATTTGTGCAATGTGTCATTTCAGAATGCTGAAGCACAAGTGGAAGAAGTGGAAGATAAAGCAAGTCCCAAAGCAGTGATGTTAACCCAGCAACCTTCAGAAGACAATGAAGTATTTGGTATGTAGTTTCAACAATTAGAGACTTCGTAATATGCTTTATATCTTGCTAAACAAGCGTGCATAACAAAACTCACACTTCTTTATCTGCCCCAGAGTTGGCAACCCCCAGGAGCATTGGGGAGGCAAGCAGAGACTTTGCAAACCAACATCACACCGTGCCATGACCTCAGTTTCTCTTACATACCCAGAAATGACATCACGTTCCTAGAGCATTGTGCAGTGCTGTGACATCGCTTCCAGGGACACAACCAGAAGTGATGTGCAACACCATTTCCCCCCTGATTTATGCTCCCACTGTTCCATCAAGCAGTGGCAGGAGCCCAAAGCACAGGGGCAAGTTTCCTGGCACCCATAACTCTATACCAGTTTTACAGTACTAAAGATTCTGAACTCACCTACTGAACTCCAGTGGTTTCCCAGAGCTAGACACCACCCCAGATGATTTTTATTTACTGTGCTGGGGAATGCAAGCTGTTTTCATGTGTAAATATGGGTCTGCCAGTCATGTGAGAAAGGAAGGGTTGGGCTCTGATTTTTACACCCAAAGGGCATATGCAAATGAGAAATGCAGATCCCCTCCGTAACCCTACCTTACTTCTTTGTAAGTTTTCCCCTTGATGCACTTTTCTTTGCAGTGAGCTCCTGTTTTGGAAGTGGCCTCAGTTAGGCAAACAGTAGTTGGCGGAAGGTGTTAAGAAAGGGAAATCATAGGAAGGAGAGCGTGTTCTGCATTCCTCACACATTTACCACTTCTGTTTTAAAACAAAATGCAGAGGTAGTCAGGGAGAAAATCAAACTCCGTTTCCTTTTTATGTGTTTTGCTGTTTCCTCATATTTTTCTGTTGTTAAAATCTGCCTAATTTTATATACCATTTTGAAATTTATAGACTATTGCGAAGCACTGAAAGTGATACACAGAAAGGTATCCTACTAAAAGTGTCAAATGTATTTTATTTAGTTTTAAATTTGCAGCATTCCTCACATGAATTTTCAGGTCTTCTCTACTGTTTATGCAAATTAAATTTTTAAAGAAATTTTATCATATGTGAAGCAGCCCAAAGAAATATGGAACTATATGTTGTCGAAGGCCATGGCCATACAGCCTGGAAAATCTACAACAACTAATATGGAACTATATTAAGAGACCCTTTACTTTGAGGGCCAAAGGTATTTCACACAGCTGGTCTCCTGTATAAAAGAAATGTGGCTGTTATGGTAAAATACTTCAAAAAACCTGTTTCACTTCTACTGTCTTACTCTTGCCATTATATATAAAAGTAGAATTTAGCTTTCCAGTTTCAGCATGACTTGAATTCCTTTTGCTGACAGGTAGAATGCCCCTGGGGGATTGGAACCTGGCTCACAAAGATGAGGATTTTTTTTGAAGAGGTCACTTCTTCATCACTTTATGCTCTGAGTAACCCACAGTGTGGTCTGGAGAAAAGTGTTTTTGATCATCCTTAACTGAAAAGTGAATGAAGAGTGAATGTTACACTTAATTTCCACCTTTAGCCTGCCTCAGAAAACATCTTACATGTTGCTCAGATCTCTTGTCCAAGCCAATATATGATTTAATCTCTTAATTTGTAAAATTCCATGTATGCTGGCACAGTATGAATACATAACTATTATAATTTTTTTCGGCTTGTTCATTTTTATGAAAAGCCAACCACAAGCCAAGATTTTTCTTATTTCTTTAGTCCCATTAATGTGTTCAAGGACTGAAGGGGAGCCATTTTGTGCAACAGTCTTCTTAACATGTTGACCAAATGGCAGACAATATCGTCTTTACAAACAGTAAATCTAGATTTAAGGTATCATATCTTTGCCTGCACATCGCATTCATAAAAGAAGGCTGGAATATTTCCTCTCAGTGTATATAAATTAAAATAGAGCTATTTGAATACTATATCAAGTAATCTAAGCTAAGCATTTGAATTCTTGTACTCCTGTTTCCTCCTATGGGCCTCGGCAGTGAAGGACTGTTTAATATGCAATGCTGGTGCCTCCAGATGTAAGTAAGCCTGGGGACAAGAAGCTTTGGAGTTCTAGCAGATTAAAAGAAAGAACACAGGAACTACTGTGAGCCTCATCATGATAGATATTGGCATCCTTGAACCCAAAATTTCTCTTTGCTAAAATTCACTGAACTAGCAAATCATGAAATCGATGTATGTTTGTCTGTGTTGACTGCCTTCTTCCGTGGGCAATTCTTGGTCCGCAGTAATCATATGTGCAGAGCTCTCAGCTCTTCTTAGGTCTTACAGTCTATGGGATGGTGATGTAACAGTGAATCAAAATTACCTTTTATATTATATGCAATTATATTGAAGGGATTCTTCTCTGATAAATGCTTTCTACTTACAGCCTGGGCTATGAGAGTGTATATTACCTGATGACTATTGGCTCCTTGTTAATGGGCATGCTAGGGTAATGCAAACCTAATTCCCATGCGTTTCCATAGGCAATCTAATTTGATAATTATCAAGAAAGCCCTTAGCAGTATGAACAGCTCCTCTGTTTGAATGCTGTTTTCCATGTCACACCTAGGCAGCTGCAGCTTCCCTGACTAAAGCTGCCGCCAGCATGGCACATTACACTGATTGAATAAGTGGGAAAGGCTTGCAATTGCAAGCGTTCATTTCTGAAGCATACTGGTGCAACATGCTGTTCAGCAGAGAAAAGCAAATTAGGTTAGGAAAGAACTAGGGAATTTTGTCATGTTTCTCGATACGAGATTGCGGTTTGATGCTTAAAAACCTCTTGCTAGCAACTAGTAATAAAATGCATTTGTTTCAATTGTACCTCTCTTCAGCCCCAGCAAATAGATTCCAGAGCAAGCTAAATAAATTAATAAGGCTCAGTAAACTGCTCTGAGTCCAAATCCAGACATTATATTGGCCTACAAAGCAAATTTTCTATTACGCTGCTTGCCAGGAACTCCCTAAACATAATAGATAACCAGAGGACAAACAACTGAAGGACAGAAATAAAATTTACTGAGAGATAACATTATGAGATTCACATACTGTTTTCTTTAAGTAGCTGCTTGCCAGATCATCTGGATCATATTAGAAAATTGTCCTTAACCAATCATTCTTGGAAGAGTTCTTCCCTCCCTCCCCTTTTGTAGTTAAGAGTGTGTCCTAATAACTTGCATAGATGGGCAGCTAGGCTGGTAAAAATGTAGGTAAGAAAGAATTGCCTTAATAGTTTTTGATCTGTGGAGTTGACGTTGGCCCTTGATAGTGTGTGTGTGTGTTCGTGTGTGGACTGTTAGAGGCACAAGGCCAAGCCAGGCCCCTTTTCTGGTCAGTTGACAAAGTTGTTGACCTCTGGATTTGTTGACCAGGCCGGCCAAATATTTTAGGAAAAAAGCACCAAGCAGAGCTCAGAAGCTGCAGCTCTGTCTCAGCAGAGGCAAGAGGTCCTGCAGACCACGGCTGGCTGGTGATTAGTGCTAATTACCTGGGTAATATCTGAGGCCAGAGTGGGGATGCTTGGGACTGCCTTGCCAGAACATCAGGAAAAATGCCAGGTGGAGTCCAGAAGCTGCAGCTCTGTCTCAGCAGAGGCAACAGCTCTTGTAAATCACGGCTAGCTGGTGATTTGGGGGGAAGGTTCGACTACAAGGGTGGATAAGGTGGAGGTCCATTGCTTGGCTTGAACTACTGTAGGTTTGGTTGATTGTGGGTTGTTTTTTTGGGGGGTGCACTATAAATCTGCTGCACAGCTGGTTAGATCCTCCTGCAGGTGGAGAGGAAAGCCAGAGTAAGCTGCAAGATGTGCCTAGGCTGGGGAAGCCCGTTGCGATGGGGAGGTGGGAGGTATGGTGGTGAGGGGACTGTTAGGTTTAGAAGGAGATTGAGGTATGGACATGCTCGGTCCCCTTCTAACCTCCCTCCCATCCCAAGGAATGATGATGTGCAGACCTAAATTTCTTTGCCCTCCTCTTCAGGCTTCACGTTGTGCAGTGTCAGATTGATTATGAATAAGACTGCCTCCCTTAAAGGATTTATTAGAAAAGGCGATTTTGATTTTGCATGCTTGACTGAGATCTGGGTGGACGAGGATGAACTGGTGGTTCGTACTCAACTGACTCCCCCAGGATACTTGGTCCTTCGTCAACCGTGAACAGGAAAACAGAGAGGGTGGGCATCCCCATCCGAGAGTCTTTCTACTTCAAATGGCTTCCTGCATCAAATATTGCTGTCAATGAATGTGTAGGCCTGGCATGGAGTTCCAGGGAGAGGGTGGGAGTCTGGCTGGTTTACCGTCTGCCCAGCTTACCAGCTGACTCCCTGCTGAGGCTGGCTGAGGCGGTGGTGGAGTGGGCCTTGTGCTTCCCCCAAATGATAGTTTTGGGGGACTTCAATGTCCACGCTGACACTGCCTTGTCTGGTGCCTCCTTAGACTTTATGACTGCCATGGCATCCATTAGGAATCTCCCAGGTTGTATCAATCCCCATGCACAGGGCAGGCCACACACTGGATCTGATCTTTAGTGCAGGAATTGATCTGGACTGATCTTTACCTTGTGAAGGTCAGTTTGAGATTTTCCTTCTCCTTCTACAGGGGCGGTGAGCTTATTTACACTCACCCACGGAGACTCATGGATCCAGTTGGATTCCAGAACGCTCTGTAGGATTGGTCTGGCTCTGCTGGCTGCTCTCTTGATGAGTTCACTGATGCCTGGAATCTGGGCCTTCAGGAGGCCATTGACCAAGTTGCCCCCCCCCCCCCAGTGCCCTCTTCACCCCCATACTAACTGGCGTCCCAGGTATACGGATGAACTAAGGAGGTAAAAAGGGGGCTTAGGTAGCTAGAATGGTGCTGGCAATGAACTCGTAATAAAGCAATGAAGCACTTTCTAGAGCCTGATTGAAGGCCTATGAAGTGGCAGTGAAGGCAGCAAAGCATTTTTACTTCTCTGCCTCCGTTGCATCTGCTGCGTCATACCCAGCTCATTTGTTTAGAGTTATTAGGCAATTGACCACCCCCTCAGTGGCTCCAAAAGTAGATGAAAATTTGGCTACTAGCTGTGACAAATTTGCTACATTCTTTTCAGAAAAAGTCTCGCTCTTTCACCTGCCAGATTGTGAGTCAGTAGGAACCTTGGAGCCCTGGGTGCACAATCAGGTCCATTTTTTGACACTTTCAGCCCACTCTCCCAGGTGGAGGTTGACAGGGTCCTATTGACTGTGCGACGTACTACCTGCTTCTTGGATCCCTACCCTTCCTGGCTGGTGAAAGCCTCCAGGGAAATGGTAGAAGAACCCTTAGCAGACATTATAAATCTATCACTCTCCCAGGGCTCTTTCCTAGCAGACATTATAAATCTATCACTCTCCCAGGGCTGTTTCCCTAGCTCCCTAAAGGAGGCAGTGGTGACACCCCTCCTGAAAAAGTCACTGTTAGATGAGAGGGACTTAACCAATTACCACCCAGTATCTACTCTTCTACCTCTGGGAAAGGTGATTGAGTGAGCAGCGGATGAGCAGCTCCAGGAATTCCTGGATGAGACATCTGCCTGAGAGCCCTTCCAATCCAGCTTCTGGCTGGGGTTTGGGACTGAGACAGCTCTGAACTGCTTTTGACACAGTGGACCATTTGGTCCTGGTCAACCGCCTGGCCTCCCTGGGTGTGAGGTATACGGCCTTGAGCTGGTTCTTCTCATTCCTCCAGGGTCTGCCCCAGAGGGTAATCGTGGGTGGAGCAATGTCGTCACCATAGGCCCTAACCTGTGGAGTTCCGCAGGGGGTCGATTCTCTAACCAATGTTAATTAATATCTGAAGACGCCCTCTGGCAGAGATGTGTCAGGAGGTTTGGAGTGGAGTGCCATTAATATGCAGATGACACCCAGCTCTACCTCTTATTTAAGGAGCAACTGGTAGCTGGAATTCTGGTCTTGGCCTCCTGCCTGGATGCAGTGGTGGAATGGCTAGGTGAGAGTTTGTTGAGGCTAAATCCATCTAAGACAGAGATTACATGGCTAGGGAAGCCCGGACCACTGGGGTGTCTTTCTACGGTCGACTCTGTCAGGAATTTGAGAGTATAGTTTGATTCTTTGTTCTCCATGGACAAACATGTGTCCTCAGTTACAAAGTTTGCATTTTACCATCCATGCCAGGCCTACCAGTTGGCTCTTTATCTGTCTCAGGATGACTTTGCCATGGTAATTCAGTCAACAGTCACCTCTATGCAGGGCTACCTTTGGAAACTACAAAGTGGTCCAGAACACAGCTGCCAGATTGCTGACAGGAGTGTCCTGGTCAGCACATAGAACACCTGTCCTATGGCAGCTGCACTTTCCCCCAGTTAGTTTCTGGTGTCAATTCAAAGTGTTGGTACCAACCTTTAAGCTCTCAATGGCCTGGGACCATCATACCTTCAGGATGACTTCCCCTGGCATGATCCTCCCCATGTTCTCCAATCTTCATCTCAGCATTTATTGGTCCCTGGTCCACAAACCATCCATCTTGTGTCAACAAGGTCAAGGTTCTCTCATATTAGCTGCTGTAGTAGCGGCCCCTGTCCTGTGGAACCAGCTGCCCGAAGGGGTGCATGCCTTGCGTACCTCCCTAAGTTCCACAGACCATGCAAGGCTGCTCTTTTTGGGGTGGCGTTTGGGTGGTTGTGGTCCAACAGGCCGTTGGTATGCTTCAGCTGTGACTTCACCGTCCACACATCCTACCCTGCTTGATAGTGGATAGATTTTAATGGGTATAGATTTTTAACTGTTTTATATTTTAAAGAATATTTATTGCATCTTTGTATTGTTTTTTATTGGATGCATTTTATATGCTGTTAGCTGCTCCAAGTAAATAAATAAAATAAATAAATAGTTCAAAATTAGTTTGACCTTAAATCTATGCCAAAAAAAGGAGAAAGCCCTTTGTCTCCACTGATATCTTGTAATTTCCCCAGCTGTTTATTCAGCACCATTAATGTACTTGGCACATTATAGAGTTTTACTGGCAAAAGATGACAGGTTCTTGCTTCCAAGGAGCAGGTATTTGGATCTTATGGGAAAAGGTCACTGAAGAAGTTGCCCAAGCAAATGTTTCCCACTTTCCTCCTCTCCAGGAGCCTCCTGCATGCTCCAAAAATCTTCTCCTGAGGGCCACGGGACACTTTTAAACAAATCTCTCTACCAGCAGGAAGAGATGGTTTTGCCAGTTCTCCCTGCTCACTACAGCTCATTACACTACAGGAGTACAGTTCAAGTGCCACCCCCAATACTCAGCAGAGTGTTTTTGGATCACACAGGAGGCTGCTGGTAAAAGGACAAGTTAGGAATGACAGCTGAAGATTTGATAGACCCAATAGAATGGCTTTACTATGCATAAAGCATTACAGTTGAAGGTCATAAAGCAATTGTGGTTTTTGTTCAACTGATGAATGACACTCCAGCTCAATGAATGCCCAAAGTTGTCTTTTTCATTATATTTATAAACCTGTGTAAGCTCTATCACTACCCATGGTAGATAATATTCTGATTAGAGACTGTGGTTTTGACAGAACTGTTTTTTGAATTAGTAATGTACATGGTGTGGGGAAAGTTAATGGCTTGGTTTATATAGTGTCAAAAAAGATGCTCACAAAAAAGGAATTGGGTGAGGTAAAGGAAGGAGATTGGTATCTGCAGTGTGTAAATGACATTTCTAGAGAACTGAATTTCAGAAGGTCAACCCAGTGATACTTTGTGTCTGGCAGAATTAAGCGTAAATATTGGGGAGAGATTAAGAGAAAGGAAAGACACTCATAATGCATAGCACTGATGTCTGAAGGCAAAGAACTCTGGGAACAGAAAAATGTGGCACAGCTCAGGGAAAGGTGACAGATTCCAACTTTTTTACAACAATTGCTGAAGGACAAGGACATAATTTATAATCACCCATCCAGAGATAATCTCTGGGTAAGAGCACAGGTCAGACTTATACTTGTATGGCACTTCTTGAACTAAATAGAAAAAAGCAAATGATTGGGGAAGCAAGCAAGCAAGATTGGGGAAGGGACACAAAATACACCGCGAAAGATCTCAAAATATTGGGAAAGCTAGTTGTGTCTGATGGCTTAGATGTACTCCTTATAGTTTCTTTTGATTATCAAGAGTTAGATTATTGGGCCCTGACCTGGATAGCCCAGGCAAGCCCAATCTCGTCAGATCTCGGAAGCTAAGCAGGGTTGCCAGGCTGGTATTTGGATGGGAGACCTCCTTGAAATACCAGAGGCGGGAGGGGGGGGCAGGCTTTATTCAGCCACCTCTCTAAATGTCCTCCAGGCCTCCAGTAGGGGTCAGTTGCCAGAGGTCGTCATGACTTCCAGGTGCACACGCACTCACACAAACAAACAAAAAATACAGAAAGTACCGAAAAGTTTGATTCTTGCAACAAACAATTAATGGCATCAACTTTTATTTAAAAAGTAAAACTGTTTACATTGCGCCTAAAAATGACCTGGAAGGAAGCTGGGTGTGCAACTATAACACAAGGAAGTGCAGAGTTAGGAATTTTGTTAGGAATTTTGGCTCCAATGTGCATCACTTTGCACTTGGCCACATTGAAGCCCATTTGCCACGTTGACGCCCACTCACTCATCCTTGACAGATCCCTTTGGAGTGCCTGACAATCCTCTGTGGTTCTCACCACCATGAACAACTTCGTATCATCCGCAAATTTAGCCACTTCACTGCTTACTCCCAACTCCAAATCATTAATAAACAATTTAAAAAACATCGGACTGAGTACTGATCCCTGTGGTACCCCACTGCTTACCACCCTCCACTGAGAAAATTTACCATTTATACACTCTGTTTCCTATTAATTAGCCAGTTTTTGATCCACAAGAGGACTTGTCCTTTTATCCCACGACTATTGAGCCTACTTAGGAGCCTTTCATGAGGAACTTTATCAAAAGCTTTCTGGAAGTCAAGGTAAACAACATCTATTGGGTCCCCCTTGTCCACATGTTTGTTCACTCCCTCAAAAAACACTTAATAGGTTAGTGAGACAGGATTGTCCCTTACAGAACCCATGCTGAGTCGGCCTCAATAGTTTTTGTTCATCAATGTGCCTACCAATTCTTTCCTTAATAACAGTTTCCACCAGCTTACCCAGTATTAACGTCAGACTGACTGGCCTGTAATTTCCCAGATCGCTTCTGGAACTCTTTTTAAAGATGGGAGTGACATTAGCTACCTTCCAGTCCTCAGGAATGGAGGCAGATTTTAATGAAATATTACATATTTTTGTCAGGAGATCCACAAGTTCACATTTTAGTTCTTTCAGAACTCTCGGATATATGCCATCCAGGCCTGGTGATTTATCAGTTTTTAAGTTGTCTATCGAGACACGGGTGCCGCATGACGGAGTGAGCTCCCGTCGCTAGTTCCAGCTCCTGCCAACCTAGCAGTTCGAAAGCAAGAAATTGCAAGTAGATCAATAGGTACCGCTTCGGTGGGAAGGTAACAGCGTTCCGTGCACCTTGGTGTTTAGTCATGCCGGCCACATGACCACGGAAACATCTTCAGACAGCGCTGGCTCTTCGGCTTGGAAATGGAGATGAGCACTGCAACCCTAGAGTCAGATTTGACTGGCTTTCGAGCAAGGGAACCTTTACCTTTAAGTTGTCTATCAGTCGTAGGACCTCCTCTCTCGCCACCTCAATCTGACTCAGTTCTTTCAACATTCCTCCCAAAATCAGCGGTTCTGGAGTGGGCAAGCACTTCTCATCTTCCACAGTGAAGACAGAGGCAAAAAATGCATTCAGCTTCTCAGCCATTTCCCTATCATCCTTGAGTACTCCTTTTCTAGAGAACTGAATTTCAGAAGGTCAACCCAGGTCTATTATAGTTTATGCTCTCTCCACCATTCTGTAGGAATGATAAGATTAGATAAGTGAGGCCAAAGGAAAACAGGCAGCCCACAACAACTTGCCTGATAAATTTCTTTCATTGGTAGACATTATGGAATCGCCAAGCAGGGGATAAAGGCTGTGAGGTTATTGCAGTTCACAGTGGTCTATTGTTGAGCAGCGTGTGCCATCAATTTCAAGCATAATTGTTCCTTTAGAACAAGCTACAGAATTAATGCCAAATGGTGGCAAACTGGCACAGCGCTCACTCTGGCAAGAAAACACTGAGACTATTGCTGTGCAGCATCATAACTGCAACACCATGTTTCGTGTTTTAGTCAATTTAAAGTGAGGATTCTTGTGGAAATCTTATTTACATTGTTCAGATATAAAGGTGCTGTTGGGCACAAATCAAAGCTACATCTTCTCGAGGTTGTAATACTCTGCTTCTTTATTTTGGAATGTCCAATAAAGTTCATTGAGACTTGCCCCTGTCTTTCTGGTACATTTTATCTTGCCCTTCTTTTAAGAAGCTTAGGGCACTGCACGTTGCTTTGCCTTCCCCCATTTTGTTCTCACCACGATCCTGTGTTGCTTGTTAGGCTGAGAGTGTGTGATTGATCCGAGTTCAGCCGTCAAGCAGAATGGGGATTTGAATGCTGATTTGCCAGGTCATACCTGCTACACTGCAATAACTTCCATGTTAATATGCAGCAGATGCTGCCGGTGTTAGTTGGAGAGGGTTAAGTATGTGTTTCAGGGTATTATTGAAAGTAAATGGGCTTGATTGTCTTGATATAATAATTAGTAGTAGTAAGCACAATCACATACTTCAATTTACTATAGCTTGTCCTCAGTTCCAGCTCATATTCTTTCCTTTAGTTTTGTATCACTCTCTGTGTTCTTCATATTATAGATAGATAGATAGATAGATAGATAGATAGAGAGAGAGAGAGAGAGAGAGAGAGAGAGAGAGAGAGAGAGAGAGAGAGAGAGAGTTACTATTTACTCTTTTAAGTGTCTTTTATTGACTGACAGGTGCATGCTGTAAAGGTTGGGCGATGTAAGTGGCAGAAATTATTTACGTGGCTCTCTTGTGCTGTATTAGGTGAATGGGATTAATGTGCACTCCTGTGCAAGATTGCTCTTTTGTCATTAAATATAAATATAGCTGGAATAAGGAAAAGAGAAAGATTTATGTCTTGTGTCTCTGTACTCATTACTACTTTCTTCTTGAGGTCCTTTATATCTGGATTGCAGAACAGCTGCATGATACAAGCACAAAAGTACAGAAATCAAATGCTAAAATTCTGAACAGCTTGAACTCATTCCTTCCATATTTTGAACATGATGCAGCTAATCAGGATTTGGGATAGGCATCATGTAGAATAAGAGGCAGAAATACAGGAGAGGGGAAACAGCAAACAGCAAGTTATTCATTTTTCCCCAGGAGTTAGGGAACTTGCACCACTTACCAATTCACCCATGTCCCCTCCCCCCCCACAAAAAAACCCATTCCCCCCTGTCCCCCCCCCCCCCAACAAACAGATATTGTAGCTTACAAATGTACACAGGTGCCATCAAGTTATAACCATTTTATGGCATCCTCAGCAAGGGGCTTTCAAGGCCAGTGAGAAGCAGAGGTGGTTTGCCTTTATCTTCTGCAGAGTCTTCTTTGGTCCCCCATCCAAGTACCAACCCTTCTTAGCTGCTGAGATCTAACAAGATTGAGATATGCCATGCTGCCTTCCCTCCCTAATTGTAACTTAAGCTACAGCTTAACTTGTGTGCTACATAAGCAGTAAACACGTTGCACAGTCTTCCCTGTTGCACTCGCTTAGAAATTAGACTTGGTCTTTCAGCTAGACTTTGGCCTTGGGGATGGATCCGAGCTGAAACTCAGCAGCCGCAACTCTTCCAAACATCTGCTTCATAAGAACATAAGAGATGCCAATGTTGGATCAGGCCAATGGCCTATCCAGTCCAACACTTTGTCACATAGTGGCCAGAAATACCAGGTGCCATCAGGAGGTCCAGCAGTAGGGCCAGAACACTAGAAGCCCTCCCACTGTTGCCCCCCCCAAGCACCAAGAATACAGTGCATCACTTGCCCCAGAATTCCTATCTAGACCTTGTGGCTAATAGCCACTGATGGACCTCTGCTCCATATGCTTGTCTAATTCCCTCTTGAAGCCGTCCATGCTTGTAGCTGCCACCACCTCCTGTGGCAGTGAATTCCATGTGTTAATCACTCTTTGGGTGAAGAAGTACTTCCTTTTATCTGTTCTAACCCAACTGCTCAGCAATTTCATTGAGTGCCCACGAGTTCTTCTGTTGTGAGAATGGGAGAAAAGTACTTCTTTCTCTACCTGCTCTATCCCATGCATAATCTTATAAACCTCGATCATATTACCCCTCAGCCATCATTTCTCCAAGCTACAGAGAACTAAGTGCTTTAACCTTTTTCATAGGAAAAGTGTTCCAACCCTTTTATCATTCTAGTTGCTCTTTTCTGCACTTTTCCCAATGCTATAATATCCTTTTTGATATGTGATGACCAGAACTGTACAGACTATTCCAAATGAGGTCGCACCATGAACCCAATGAATTTGTGAACCCAGTGCAAGAAACAAATGTAATCTCAGCTCCTGCTCAAATCAGTATTTCAGGCACATCTGCATAAGAGCTAAATGGGAACAATATTACTTACTGCACAAGGATGTTGGGACATTGAAAGGATTAAACACGGGGAAGCCTGGCTTAGGAAAATGTCAAATCCAGCTGAAGAGTACCCAGTAGTACAATTCTCTCTTATTGTTGGCACCCCCAGTCCAGATCTACACAAACTCATACTGCATTGATATTTCTCTCCCCTCTAATACACACACGCACACGTACACACACATCAGCACACACAGGTCTATCCCACAGAAAGAACTCCTCCTTCTCCTCCCTCAGATTCTTCTCTCACCTGACCTTTCTGCCTCTGATTCTCCTCTCCCCCTTCTCTCTCCTACCTTCCCTCCTACTTATCTGCTGCCTAAGGAGAGGCCACAAGCACTCCCAGGTTGCTCTGGCCTCTCTTGTCCGTTGCAGGCTGAAGGCCCATCCTCATGGTTGGCAGTGGCAGAAGCCGAGGATTCCTGTGATGATGGTTCACCAGCCCCACAGGAAGCCCTAGTGGCACTGGCTGGAAGAAGAGGCCCAATCCAGCTCAGCTTTGGAACGAAGATCTGCCTGGCTAGGCATGCTCAGAGCAGGTGCCCCGGTCTAGCTACTGTACCATTAGTGTCACCTTACCCTGTAACTCCTTAAAAGTTTTCATCAAATCAGGAAAAAAAAAACACGTGACTGGTATAACAAGCATGAATTTGTGACACCATTTAAACAACAACAAGGTTGATGGTAAAATTTCCACTAATACTGAATGTGTCCAGTGTTAGAAAAATCGCATGCTGTGATGGTTGTAATTCTGCCGTTTGTAATCAGTTCCCCCCCTCCCCTGAAATTTGGCCTGATTACACTCCTAACGAGATTGATTCTGCGTGCCAAATTTCAGACAGAAAATTTTACTGGGAAAAGAATTTCCAGGCACTGTAATGGTAGAATGCTACTCAACTTATAGCGATGCTCCCATGCCTGTGTAGTATGTTGCTTTACCAAACACCTCTCAGCGTCTTACATCACTTCCAAGATCCGACAAGGTTGACTTATATCATGCTCCTTCCCATACTATGTCCATGATAGATTTTACTTGTAAAAAGAAATTATACAATGTTACAATGTGGCGTATTAACCTACAGCAGCTAATATGAGAGAACCTGAGCTTGTGTTCTGTTTAATAGGCACAAAGACTATGTCTTTAAGGACTGAAAAGACTTACAGTAGAAATTCATTGGGGGGGAGGCTTAATTTCAAATAAGCATAAGAAAAGTGAAAAGAACTAGTATTTTCAGCCTCCATACACTGGCACTTGTGGAGAAACGTCCTGGTGGTGACAAGACAGCAGCCCCTCACAAGCCTTTCATATATCACAGCAGATCCTTGATAATACTCTCCTTTATTTCAGCAGTATTCAGAGGAGGCTGACGCTCCAGTGCCTTCCCTATGCTTCACTCGGCCCTTTTCCAGCTCCAGTGAAATGCCTGATTTATTGGGTTTTCTAAATGCACAGTTCACCAGGGGCTGTGTAAGACTCTCTGTTGTAACAGTGCTTAACACCGGCCGCCTCTCAAACCGGTTCAGTTTCTGGTACTAACATGCTAAGCAGTTTCCCCTCCTGTGCTTCTCTTCTGGCATGTACAACATTTTTATCAGAGGAATAGCCTGCAGGCAAACAACTGACTCCAGGCACAGTTTATTTCTCGTGCAACCAGCGATAGATAAGGCAGTTCCTTCTACTTATGAGATCAACTTTTAGAAATGTAAGGCTGTTTGGCATAATTAATTTCCAGTAAGTATCACATTTGTGTTGTTGTAACAAACATAGCAACTGTGAAATTATCTGTCTTGGAAGTGGGGGGGGGGGGATATGAGATTTTTCTCTGCCTTGGCTTCCAAACTGGTGCTGGGGGAGATCCGCAAGGCATTGTCCTATAATCCTCCTTTTTACAAGTTTTTCTCAGCTTTTCTCCTATCTTTCCTAAACCTGCTTTGCTCCAATATTTTCAGGAAGGCCACAGTCCAAACACATTAGTGCATTGTCTGGATGGGGAAGTGTAATGGTCCTGCCCACATCAGCATCATTTTCCTTCTGCCAACCTCTTGCAGCCACCCCAGATGGCTTTTTTAAAAACACGGTAATTTCTGTCTATACTGCTATGTAATTATCAGTTTCTTTAAACTTCTCCAAAGCACTTTGGTGGCTTACTGGGGAAATGATGCAAGGAAAATGGCAGCTGGCTGGGGGAAATCAGCTGTGGATGGTCTCTCTTGCCAGGGCAAATTCCTCTACATTCCCAGAAATAATGAATGCGAAACTGAGAATCCTTGTTGTGTGGATTCAACCGTAGACTTAATTTTCTTTATGTATTTATTTACTTCATTTATACTCCGTCTTTCTCCCTAATGAGGACCCCAAACAACTTACACCATTCTCTTCTCCTCTATTTTATCCTAACAACCTTGTGAGTTTAAGCGAAGTGTGTGTGACTGGCCCAAGGTCATCCAGCAAGTATCCATGGCAGAGTGGGGGGAAAGATGATTGATAGCACAGAAGGAATAAAACACAGAAACCTTGGAGTCTGCAATCACTATGGATTTCTGAGGGGGGGGGGGAAACGTGTGGTTATCATCAGCCTAGGACTGCATCCACACATCAGTGGATATTGTGCTCTCAGTGCAATCACTTGAAATGGTATTTTCCTGTTTGGGCATGACAATCCAGCTGCAAGTGATTGCTAGCTATAGTGGAGGGATATCACCAGATCCAGTGACGGGTGGATGCAGCTTAGGTTTCTTGATATCGTCCACCATTTTAAACTTAACTGCCATCTCAAGAGGATGTTTGAAGTGAGTGCCAATTTGTTTCAATGAAACTGATAATCGGTAAAAGTTACAAGGAAGTTGTACATTGCCTCCAATTCGTTGTGCTTGATATAAGAAAGAACTGGCAAGCAGAAACCTGAAGAGACTAATATAGCCATTTGTTTTTGAAACCATCGTATCTTTATGCAGTCACTTCGCACTCTTGAATCACTGGGACGGTTTTTTGCATAAAATAGTGCCCAGGTCAGAAACAGGAAACATGTCAGGAATGACACAACTTTTAAATGGTTCTCTATGAAGTAGCAAGCTTTCATTTCTATAGCAAAGTCATCACAGCAAGATTTTACCCCTACTGAAAAAAAAATCCTAAATTAAACCCTAAAGATGGTTTATGTTGTACAACTGCCACAAGAAAACTGCTTTAGAGAGATAGACAGCTTCTACTGCATGGCATACAATTTGTGCAGCGTACAGTATCACAAGGAGAAAACAATTTTCATTACACTCCACAATAACTCAATGGCACATACAGTGACTTATCACATGGTAATAGGATCTGTTAAAGAGTAGCGGCAATATAGACTGGCCTTTAGACCCTGCCAGTGGCTCTTGTGCGGTATCAGTAGCTTGTCACAGAAACCAAACTTTTTCTATGTTTATACGCTCTGCTTTCTGCTTAACAAATTTAATTTATTTCTTTTTGCTGATTCCCCAGTACACTGTGTTCTCCCACAGTATTTCCTGTGCTATTCCCTTGAGTGGGCCACCCCTCAAGAATGGCTTTGCCAGATAGTGATGTAGGAATGTACAGAGTTGTATTGAAGCTATTATTTTCATTTATTTTTAATGCTGTTAAGATGTTTTTGGGATCACCATTCCTGATACATTTTCACACAGCACCTTTATGACATTCATTATTCAAGCTTTGCTGATAGCTTCAGATGGCTTTTTAAAAAAGAATTGTTAGACAGATTCATGGAGAATGAGTCTACCAGTATCTATTAGCCATAACATCCCTGTGGAGCTTCCTTTTGTAAAGCTGTTATAACTCTGAATACCAAATACTGGAGACAAAGAACAGGGTAGGCTTTGGTGATGTTCTGTGCCCAAAATAGAGTTGCCAGTCATGGCACGCATGGCATGGCCTAGCAACTGGTGGGAATTGGGAGGAGGGCAAGGATGCGGGGGGGGGGAAGTCCACCAGCAATGGCGCAATGGCAATTCTGGGGAAAACCTAGAGGTGACACCTCACCTGTCTAGGAATCGCCAGAAGCTCTATGGTAAAACAATAGCATTCCCAGGAATTCCTAGAGAGGTCTGACATCACATTCGTGTTTTCCCCAGAAGTGACATCACACTGTTGGCCTGGTGTAGATGGGCTTTGATCTTCTTTCGCAAGACTGCTACCTTTTGTTGTCTCCTCCTGCCTTTCTGCAGTTTCACATCTTGATTGCAGTGACACCTGACCTGTGGAAATGAGTCACAAAGGAATTGACTCCTGGTTTTTAGAAGATATAAGGCAAAGCTATTCTGGAGAACTTGTGAAGCCAGCTAAATTTTTGTCTTTGCTGCTTTTCATCAATGTTCTTTTTTTCATGCTCATATGATTACTGCTGTTTTAAGTTGAGTGGTATGCCACTTTGATGGAAAAGCAGGTTAGAAAAGTTAAGAAATTTTCTAAGCTGTTTTCATATCAGGATTCCTAAAGTGACTTTTTGTAGATATTTGCCTTATTTTCACAATTACCATGGAGTAAAACATTCCATAGCTTCCATAAAAACAGGCAGTTTGTTTTTATTGCCAAAGTAGTTGTACAGATAGAATTGTATTTTGGCTTAAAATCTGCTTTGCTTAAGGCAGTAGTGGATGACCTATCCTATTTATGTCATGAATATGTTAGAAAAGAGCTGCTTCCTCCAATATTTCAAATTGCTTTAAGTTACAAAATAGATTTGCTGCCAAAAGGCAAGAGTACGATGATCATTCTTAAAGACGGATTGTTTTCCATCTGGACTGATAAAAATTAATCTGTATGAATGTGATTTGTTGCCCTGGAAACATCTCAGAAAGATTTATTTGGCCCTCGGAATTTTAAATTGTCTCATTTGTTAATGTTTTGTGTTAATTTTTCTTTGTTACTTTGGTGGTCTTTGCCTTCAGCAATTAGTATATAAACATATTTCATCTCTTTAAATGGATTGGTCCCTGCTCAATTTATTAACATAACATATGCCTACTTGAACTGAATCCATTCAGTCCTTTTATTCTTTGGGCCCTTATTTTAAAGAGGGACAACACTGACCACTAGAAGTTTATTCAACTAACTGTATGACTTTGTCTTCCAAATTGATTTCCAGCTTTAATATCACGGTCCGGAGTACACTACCGCTCCTCCCGTGCCAACATTCCATTAGCTCCCAAGAGGTCAAATACTGGTGCCACATGGCCTAAATAATCTACTGTTCCAAGAGCAGTGTTGGAGGAAAATATAGTGCAGTGGCTCCCATACCATTCTCTTAATGACAGGAGTCCTCAAGGTGTCATGGATTGCCTTTTTGTTTTTAACTTTGGCAGTGTTTGGGAAGGGATGCAGTTAGATAAAATCCATCAAATAAAGTAACACAGTGCTATCATAATTAAATCTGAAATTCCAGCACATCAAGCCACCATACTGTCATATTTTCAGTACCTTATTACAAACATGGAATTGGATGCCGTACAGCACATTAATCAAACTTCCATTTTATTTTTGCAAAAAGAATCAAGCCAGGCTTTTAATCCTTTCCAACAGATGGGTACACAAGCCTCTTCATTCATTTTGGCTGTACAAGTATTGGGCCACGTCTCACTATCATGAATGAAAAGTGGGTAGGGGGGGACTTGAACACATAATAATAACATACCCATTATGGGCTGCAGTAGGCAGTGTTTGTCAATTTAACTCATAAGAGCTTAACTCTTAAAGGAGAGTAGAAATGAAGTATTCTCTTCACTGTATTTGTTTTTGTTCTTTTAGAATTTTTGGAAATGGAATTGCATTATGCAAAGTGGAAAAATGAACAGTCTTATGTATGTCAGACTTTATTTCATGGGACTCAAGAAAGGCATCCATTATTACCTGCCCATATTACATAAAATAAATGTGAACAGCAGGACAACAGAAGGGGAAAGTACATTCTACCTTGTTCTTTCAGTTGCAGGGAGTGATCATAAGCATATTGATCTCTTGGGCTGCAGGGCTGTTTAAATTGGTGTAAGAAGCATGTTGGTTGTTTTAGAAGAAGAAGAAGAAGAAGAAGAAGAGATTGGATTTATACCCCGCCCTTCACTACCCAAAGGTGTCTCAGAGCGTCTTACAAACTCCTTTCCCTTCCCCTCCCCACAACAGACATCCTGTGAGGTAGGTGGGGCTGAGAGAGCTCTTGACAGAAACTGTTCTTTTTCAAGAACAGCTCTTATCAGAGCTACAGCTTGCCCAAGGTCATCCAGCCAGGTGCAAGTGGAGAAGTGGGGAATCAAACCCGGTTCTCCCAGATTAGAGTCCACGCACTTAACTACTACACCAAACACATATAGATCTTCTTCGTGGTCTCTGTGCATCACACCCTTGGGATATACTGCGCCTGCGCTGACCTTCTCGGTACCGGTAGCTAGCAAAAAGGGATTTTCGCGCCTCTCCCAGGTCACTGCGCATGACCAAGGAGGGGCACGCAGATCCCGCCAGTTCTTTTCTGACCGCCGCGCTGGTAGGACGCCTTCTGCTTCGGTCTGTTAAGTACCAAACTTTTTCTGCTAAACTTGCGTTTAGTTAGTTTCCTTTTCTTTATTTTTGTAGTTAGCAAATTTTTCTTCGGTGTGTTTGTTTTTCGTCTTTACGTTTCCCCTCCGCTGGCCTATGGCCCCGCGGTGGGGTTGTTTCAAACGGTGTAAGACTTGCGGCCTTAAAATATCCCCCACCGACGGGCATTCGCTTTGCCTCGTCTGTTTAGGGGAGTCACACTGTGTTTCTAAGTGCGGACATTGCCAGAAGTTTTCGAACCAGAC
>NW_015167085.1:384725-489400 GCF_001447785.1 Gekko japonicus
GCCTCCCTGTGGGGTTGGGGTGCTCATACGGACGACACTTGTGTGGGTGCTCCATGGCAGCCCCTTTGGAAACGTCATCACATCAACTATCTGGAACTGCTGGCCGTAAAATTTGCCCTCAGATCCTTGCACAAACAGGTTGCAGGGAAAGCTGTGTTAATATTTACGGACAATACAACTGCAATGGCTTATATCAATCGCCAGGGCGGGACAGTGTCCAGATCCCTTTGCAGGCTAGCTATGGACATATGGGAAGAGTGCCTTCATCGGAATATCACTCTCCAAGCTGCCCATCTGCCAGGAACTTTGAACCAGCAAGCAGATTTCCTGAGCAGAGGAGGAGCATCGGACCACGATTGGGAGCTGAATTCAAAGTATCTCCTCCCTCTTTTTCAACGTCTGGGACATCCCCACATCGATGTTTTTGCAACTCGATTCAACAAGAAGTGTCCCATGTTTTGTTCCAGAGCGGGGTTGGACCCTCTGTCACTGGGGGACGGCCTGTTGATATCGTGGGCTCACAACTTTCTGTACCTATTTCCTCCGATTCCGCTGCTTCACAGGGTGTTGGTGAAAATACAACACGACAAGCCCCATTGTCTTCTAGTAGCCCCCTGGTGGCCTCGGCAAGTTTGGTTCCCGACACTGTTGAGGTTAGCCAAGGGATCCTTTGTACACCTGCCGCAGGAGTTGGATCTCCTCCAGGCTCAGGAGGGCCAGGTCCTTCACTACGATCCTCTGAGTCTCAAGCTGACTCTGTGGGAAATACGCTTTCAGTGATGGACGCTCGTATCAATGATGTCTTGTTGAACTGTCGTAAACTGTCTACTCGGACTTCCTACACAAGGAAGTGGAATCTATTCCTGCAGTATTTGAATTCCTCAAATCTACCTCCTCCGCCAGTGGATTTGAGGTCTATTTTTGCATTTATTTTGTCCAGAATGGACTTGGGTCTCAGTTTTTCGTCGGTTAAAGTGTATTTAGCTGCGGTGTCAGCTTTTCATCCATCTGTTGATGGGTTTTCAGTTTTCTCGCATCCTCAGACAAAACAGTTTTGTAAAGGCCTTATTCGCCTGTACCCTCCCCGTCGTCCTCCAACCCCGGCCTGGGATTTGGCTTTAGTTTTGCGTTTTTTGATGGGAAAACCTTTCGAGCCATTGGCCACTTGCTCTCTAAAATTGCTGTCACTCAAGACTGCGTTTTTGGTGGCCATTACCTCTGCTCGTCGGGTCAGCGAATTGTCTGCTCTGAGGTGTGACCCTCCATACTTAAGTTTTTCCCCACATGGGGTTTCATTGTCTTTGGACATCTCCTTTTTACCGAAAGTTGTTTCGGAATTTCATTTACGTTCAGATGTAGTTCTGCCATCATTTTTCCCGTCTCCTGCTAATGAAGAGGAACGGAAATTGCATTCTCTGGATGTTAAGAGAGCGTTGTTGTTCTATTTGGGCAGGACTAAGTCTTTTCGCCAGTCTCCAGCTTTGTTTGTTGCTCACAGTATGCCCTCCCAAGGGAAGAAGATCTCTTCCCAGAGGCTGTCGAGATGGATTGTGGAAGTGATCAAGCTATGCTACGCTTTGGCTAAGAGACCAGCTTCGTGCCCATTCTACAAGGGCGGTGGCGGCTTCCACAGCTTTCCTGAGAGGTATGCCGTTGGAGGACATCTGCAACGCTGCGACTTGGGCTACTCCGCTCACCTTCGTGAAGCATTATGCCCTTGATGTCCGGTCTACTCGTCGTGTGGCGTTGGGTCGGTCTATATTGCAGACGGCGCAGATGTAGGGCCTCGGCCCCTCCTCCAGCAGACGGTGCAGATGTAGGGCCTCGGCCCCTCCTCCAGGTAAGAGTTATTGCTTGCTATTCTCCCAAGGGTGTGATGCACAGAGACCACGAAGAAGATAGACAGGTTGCTTACCTGTAACTGGTGATCTTCGAGTGGTCATCTGTGCATTCACACCACCCGCCCTCCTTCCCCTCTGCTCTCGGCCCTTCATCTTGTATTTTTGAAGGCTGTTGGGCGGCGGTCAGAAGGAACTGGCGGGATCTGCGTGCCCCTCCTTGGTCATGCGCAGTGGAGCCGGCGCGTGACCTGGGAGAGGCGCGAAAATCCCTTTTTGCTAGCTACCGGTACCGAGAAGGTCAGCGCAGGCGCAGTATATCCCAAGGGTGTGAATGCACAGATGACCACTCGAAGATCACCAGTTACAGGTAAGCAACCTGTCTTTATGTGTGTGTGTCCCAAAGATGCTAGAACTCCCTGCTGCCTTCTGGTGTATCAACTGCAGATTAGCCATCCAATTTTATAGCAAGTAGTCTATTCATATAGTACAGATGCTACTGTTGAAGCTGGAACCTTATGAAGAATCATGGGAGAAGGAAACAGTTTGGAAATTCTCCCCTGAAAAATCTGAGCAGGCTGATTTATTTGATTTGAATAATAAATAAATAAATCTTTACCCCACCCCTTTCTTAATATCAGCAGCTGCCCTCAATATTCCATCCCTTCTGAAACATATTTAGGCCTCATCAGACTGCACACGCCATACCAGTACTATCATTATGTTGCACATGAGACATCAGATTGCCTCAGACCAGCCTTGTCTGAGTTTCTCTCTCTTTTTTTTTTGCAAGGTTATATTTTTATGCATACTGTGTATTCCCCTGAGTATGCAGAGACTCCTGCCTTGGCTGCAGGTGACCTGGTTTTGCTGCTTTGTTTATGCACAGAGGGGCCAACTCATTTACTGTTTAGCAATAGTGATTCCACAACTCTCATTTGCCAAGTTCATAATCTGTATTCTGTCACCAGTCCAGCTCCTTTACTTACTGCATACCAAACAATATATATCTCTGACTATTCATCAGTCTTCTTTCAGCTTCTCTCTGCACTGTCTGTCATAGCCTTAATGAATAATCCCCCTTTACCCAGCTATGTTTTTACAGCAATAAACTCAACAGTATTTAGATGCAGCAGACCTGTACTCACAACCAAAAATGTACCTGTGAAGCCAGTGGTGAAGGCTGACTCACGCATACTAGTCTAGCACCTGATTATTTATCATTTGATGACTTGGAGTGAAAATGTCCACTAATTCCAATGAGAGGTATTATGCTTGAAATAATGTGCAAGATCTCTGCACCTGTAATGTCTGGTCTGTAATTGCTTGTTCACACATGACAGTCGTGAAGTGATGACTAAGAAGCCAAACCATGCCAAAGTGTGAACCAGCCTTTAAAAAACCTGCCATCTTCCTGTCCATATTTATTTCAGTCTTCGAGAGGTAAGGATCTATATCTCTTTTTCCTCATAGTTTCTTAGGCTAACTGGTGAGCTCTGCAGAACATGGCATAATAAGCTGACCCATATACCACCCATTGATCGTGTAATGTTATATGCCATCCAAATGCATTTGCATATACATTTGGTCACCACCCTCTTCCATACACTCTTTTTAACCAATTGCATGGATAGTCGTTTGCATATGCAAATGACATTAGGTCATATCAAATGATATTTGCATGGTGTGAGTAGCCACATGTGTATGATATCTCACCAGAAGTGCAGCATTGCCAGTCTGGTGAGACTTAACTGGTCTTTAGAGAAGGTCCCAAGGGGATTTGCTGCAATAAAGGAAGGACTGAACCAAGTGATGTGGAAACGTAAGTGAATATTGTAGGGACAATCTGAAAGATTTTGTCAAACATAAAATCAGTACAAGATTAATAAAATCTTCTGAAGCATGACAAAGTAAAACGATAGACAACTGAACACTGACTCCACTCCATGTTTATCCTGTACTTTACAGTCCTTGCTGGTTTCCTGGGGACAGAGATGCCTCACCGTGTCCAAGAAAGGAAATCTGATGCTGGTGTGACAGTTGTCGTGCACTTATCTCTATGTTAGCTTTATAGAGTATTATGTTGAGTTAATAGATTATTATTGGCAGGTTGTCAAAAAGGATGACAACCAAGCTGTTGTTTCTTAGCTAGAGCTTTAAATCGAAATGACAGTACTGGCTTGTCTTCCATAGCTATTACAACAGTTTATATGCAGACAATAATATGTATGAAGCACCATCAGCGCTTATGAAAAGTGTTCCATGGGTAGCCATTCCTTTTTTTTATCCAGCCTTTCCTCCAAGGACCTGAGGATGGTGGAGTGTAGCTAACCAGTGGTTTTGGTGATGCAAAGACAGCGAAAGGGAGAAAGAGGCCCCTTTGAATACCCAAAAAAGGTATGCTAGGGGTGATGGGAGCTGCATGGACAAAAGCCTTATTTAATTTTTAAATTATTTATTTATTTACTTATATCCTGCCTTTCTCCCCGATGGGGACCCAAAGCGGCTTACATCATTCTCCTCTCCTCTGTTTTATCCGCACAACAACCATGAAAAAGTGGGGATTGGAAATTGGGTTTCCCAGATCCTAGTCCAACACTTTAACCACCACATTACGCTGGCTGTATGGGACAAGGGCAGTACTAAGGAAGGAAGTTGTATAAGAATGAGTGGAAAGGTTGGTTGGGTCCATGCTGGTATACATATCCTTTTTCCAGTTTATCTGTGCAACACACCTGTGAGGTAAATTGGACTTGGGAGGGGGAATAACTAGCCCAAAGTCATCCAATAAACTTCATTGCATAGTTGGTATTTGAACCTGGGCCTCCCCGTTCCTAATCTAGCCACACCACACTGCATCATGTAAATTCTAACTACTTGTTTCCAATGGGATGCCTCTGGGAAACTCACAAAAAAAGTGTGAATGTCCCTTCTTCATTATTGCTGTCAACAACTGGTATTCAGTGGCATACTGCCTGGATACGTATAGACTCCATTTAGGCTGCGATCATATGCACAATTAGATCCAACATAGGTGTGAATGCCAGGCAGATTTAAGGGGCGTGATCAGACAACAACATCTGGGAAGCGCCCTGCAGCTGCCGGCAACCCGTTCTGCTCCGCTGCAGAAGCGGAGTGAAAAGACACTGGGGGAAATCCGGTAGTAAATGGGTTGCGACGGGCCACAGATGGACTTTCCCCTGTCTGATCGCTCCAGCACGTTCTCATTCTGTCGGGATGGTCTGATCAGGCCATCCCGACTACATGCCATTGTTTTTTTCCCCCTTTGCAGTATGTGCATCATCGCAAGCTCCGTAGGGAGCCCTCGGTGCAGAGGTCCGATTCATCGATTCCTCATTTAAGCGCATTGGGGGGAAAGGCAGACACAAAAACCAACTCACCCACAGTCAGATCACCCACTGATGGACTGCGCCCGCAGCTTCGTGCAACTGCAGGTCAAATTCTTCTGGAGGAAATAGCATTGCCTACCCCCCCCCCCCCCCAAACCCCCGTTGTATCTGGTGCATGTGACTGCATCCTTAGGCTCAACTTAGCTAATAGTTCTCTCTAGCCTTGTCCTGCATGAATTCCTATAATCTCTCTTTAAAGCCATCTGTATTATGGCAGCAAATTCCATATATTAAGTATGCATCATGTAAACAAGTACTTCCATTTGTCTGTCCTCAATCTGTTGTCCAGGGGTCGTTTCATAGAAAAAGAGCTAGGGGAACTCATTAGCATATGCCACACACCCTGATAAGGCCACACCCCCTGACATCACCGGAAGTGTGTCATAAGGCCACACACCCCGCCCCCAACGGTCCCGGCCACCGCCGGCGGCCTTGCAGCTCCACTGCCGAGCCCCATAAGGGGCTTGGCGGTGGACCTGCAAGGCTGGCGGGAGTGCAAGGAAGCCCCGCGAAGGCCCTCCCTGGCCCCAGGCAGGCAGGGGTGGGGAGAGGCAGGGAGGAAGCAACTTACCCTCCCTCTTCTCCTGCATCCTCCCGGCTGAATGAGGGCCGGAAGCGGGGCAGCCGGAAGCAGGGGGCGGGGCTTTGTCATGTGCCCCGCCCCCGTACCTCACCCGGGGGAACTGCGATCCCCCCTGAAATGACCTCTGCTGTTGTCAATCAATTGAATTAGGAATGCAGTCCACAACAGATTTACTACAGGACTGGGCCTACTACAGTCAGGGAAACCGCATAATACTCAGTTCTAAATGGTGTTATACCTTCTAAATCCACTGAGGTCAATGGTCTTAGAAGGGTCTGCTTAGGATTGCTGTGTTACTGAACAAACTGCAATTACTATTTTTAATTAGGAAAGTGATATGTGGTGTTCTTAAGGATTTTGTTGCTCTGAACACATATATATGCCTTAGAAAAGAGCAAGAATTCAGGAGCACCTTAAAGACTAACAAAATCTGTCAGGGTATGAGCTTTCATGAGTCACTACTCAGTCCTTCAGAACTTGTTAATATGCCTTGTTAACTATCACTCTGGTAGCAAATAAATGCTGTAGTTGATCTTCTGATTTAGCAACAGAGTATCATAGTATGTGGTAACAGGCTGGCATTTCAGGCACATGTGGCATTTATTTATTAAAGTAATTATATCTCACCTTTCTCTGATGGTTCAATTACAAAAGCAGCATCAGGTTGCAGAGAACAAATAATAAAACACCAGAGTATAATAATACAAATAAATATCAAAGCAGCCTAATATACTACAATCAACTGTAGCCATCTATTAGATCTACCATTCTGATAGCCCTCAAAGAATATAACAAAAATGTTTAGGATCAGGCTTGACACTCAGTTCAACCAGCAGAAACCTAAAGAATCGAGGCTTTAGAACCTGTATGTGTGGTTCATGGTAGATAATATGGGCATAGTGAAGAGGAAACATTTTAACTGCCTGACTGAATGATTAGAAACATATTGTGCACAAAATCCATGTTAGCATTTTGTGTTCACATTATAACTTTTGTGTTCAAATTATAACTTCTGGGTGGAGAGAGCCGGGTTGGTGTAGTCGTTGAAGTGTTAAACTAGGATCAAATCTCCACTCTGCCACAAAGCTTGTTGGAAGACCTTGGGCCAGTTACACACGCACTCAGTCTAACCTATGTCATAAGGTAAAATGTGAGGGTAAAATGGAGGATGGGAGGAGACTGATGTATGCCACTCTGAGGTTCTTGGGTGAAAGGCATAATAAAAATGTACTAAATGATTACATAAGTTGAAATGCTTCTTCAGGTGACACAGTTGAGGATAGTCTGTTGTGATGGACTGCACTTTTAAAAGCTTAGAAGGGCTGCACAAACTGGTAATGGACTATTAAGGCTTAATTTCTCACAGAACCAGAGAGCCTTGAGTGACAGGCTGCTCCAAGGAATCTGATTGGTTAGCATCAGCTGAGCAGAGAGAAAGACTTGAGAGCTGAAATCTGAGGAGAAATTCAGTCTGTATTTAGTCCTGACTGAGAGCAGTTTAACACAGGTGGAGTACTGGGTAGGTTGACAAGGAAGAGTGGGTAGTTAAGCGAAGACTCCCATTTGGGCTAAGAAAAGGGGATAGCGACAGAAGAATTTCCCTACCCAGTTAAAATAGAGAGATAGCTCTGAAGAGAGATCCGGGGTCTGGTATGGTTAGAGACTGCCTTTTGAAACCAGAAGGGTCAGTAAAACTCAAGAAGAGTACTGATGTGTTTAGTGAAGGAGTCTGGGTACAGGATAGAGTATCCCAGCTTTCTGGAAACCAAGAAAGTCAGTGAATACTCAAAGAACATGTACTGGCATGCAGTGTTCCCTCTAAGCTGAGTTAGTATGAGCTAGCTCACAATTTTTTAGCCTCTGGCTCACACATTTTTGTCTTATCTCAAGAAGGATGGCTGCAGAACAAACTAATTTATGCAGTAGCCAAATTGCTCACTGACAACTTTAATGCCAGTAGCTCACGAAGTAGAATTTTTGCACACAAGGCTCCACAGCTTAGAGGGAGCCTTGCTGGCATGTTGAGGAAATACTGAAACAAAAGCCTCTCGTCTTAGAGATTCTAAGTCACTGTGAAAAGCTTAAGAAACTCTCAGTTGCTTAAAACATATGAACTGACGTCTGTGCATATACTTATTTACCTCAGAGTTCTTTATTGATTTACCTCAGAAATTTTATCCCTGATTTCACCTAACCTTTCCCCTACTATGTTGAATAAAATATTGTGTTACTTTTATTTCAAAAAGCCTCAAGTGCCATTTCAGTGGTTTAAGCTGCAGGGTGATCTCATCCCTTCCCTCAGGTTCCTGGGCTGAGCCATCAGCAAAATATCAGACTGTGACAGGGTAGGACAGCCATAGTTTTTTTCAGGAAGAAGAAAACAGATAGCCAGGGTGGCTCAGTCAGGCAGGGAAAGGGAAAAGGAGAAAAAAATCTTGTCTCTGAGGGAGGGAAGTGGCAGAGGTGTTATATATTTTCTCTTAGCTATTATGATGAGAGAGTTGGAGAAAGTGAGAGTGATGAGCAAAACTGGCTGCTTTGTAATGAAGTCAAAGGATTTCCTACTTGAAAAAGTTTTGTGAACAGTATTGGAAATCTCAGAATGGGGGTGGTTAAAACACTGTAGGCATGTTGAACTATGCTTTTGGATAAGCAAGATGATAATTGTAAGAAAAGGGAAATGACAGTGGTAATTGAAACTTTGGATAACCAGCTGGTTGCCACTATCTCAAACGTCATGTTCTAAAATCTCTTAATGTATCACAAAAAAGAAAAAAGAAAACTAAGGAAATGACGAAGAGCTCCTTTGAGCCAAGTAGTCATCCTCAAAGAATGATGCGGCCCATTGTAGCTCTGTGTGATTGGCTGCCATTGGGTTCTTCAAGTCTGCCTTCTCTGCATGTGAAAATTATCACTGCATGAAGTGTGATTGGCTCATCGAATGACCATACCCAAGTAAGCGACATAAAAGAATTACTTATATTGAATCTCTGCATGAGTCACTGCTCTGGGCTTGCCAGACATGCCAGACATGCCAGACATGCCGAGATCATTAACTCATGCAGAAACATGAGGTGGGTTTCTCTAAGGACAAACAGGACTCTTGTCCTAAAAGTGAACCTGTAACCGAGCTGTTTTCCTCTAATTTTTTTTTTTTAAAAAAAAGATATGCCCCAGTTATTAGGCTGGGAAACACTGCACTGAACCCTAGTTGTCTTATTTGATTGTCTTGTCTTTCAGTTATCATAATCTCTGTGCTTCCTCATTCCTAATTCAAACTGTTACTTTATACAAAGGTCTTAAATCAACTTTTGTCCTAGGCAGATTGTGTTATCAGTTCATAGCACTGAGATTAGTCAGCACAGCTAAGCAGTACCAAATTGGACAAAATGAATTCCATGTGTTTGTACATTGTCCCTATGCTTCCATCCCTCACCCAAATTAGAGTACACACTAAAATAAATGCTGTGTTCAGTACAACAGGTTTAATGCCTTTCCCAAAGCATAAAAGTCTTTTCTCAATTATACTTGAATGATAATGGAAATCAAAGCATAATGCAGCATCCAGAATTCTGCAGCAAACAGCAAACAACTGAAATCAAAAGGAAGTTGCTTAAGCAATAAAAGGAGTACTGTGGGGATCCCCATCAGGGGGTTTCAAAGCCTGTAAGGTGTTAATTTGCTTATCTTCTAATGTTTTTCCCATAAAAACTGGCAAGGGTCCAGGGCTCATTGATAGAACACATACTTTGCATGCACAAGGCTCCTGGGTTTATTTATTAAATGCACATTTATTATATCTACATTTCAAACAGCTGTCTCCCAAAGCAATGCACATCAGGCAGAAAGCATAGCCTCTTGCCTCAAGGCAATAAAATAAAAAGACATGGCACGCAAGGGAATACAAATGGAAAGAAGGTAGAGGAGCAGATTGGTCTGCCAGCATCAGAGTGATGGCAGCATTTATACCCAAGGCATCCTTTGTCCCTGACGGGGTACAAATTATCAGTGGCCCTTGGTCCTCAGTCCATCCTTTTCTGCACATCTGCCATCTCAGGATTCAGTTCTTGGCATCTTCAGTTAAGGGACCGCAGGCAGCAGGATTGTGAACAACCCCACCTGAGAACGTGGAAGCAGGGCTACTAAACAGAAAATACAATATGGGTTTTATGACCCAAGGAAAGGGGCCATGGTAGAGCATCTGCTTGTCATGCAAATAGTCCCTGATTCAATCCCTGGCATATCCAGTTAAAAAGAACAGGCAATTGGTGCTGTGAAGAACCTTAGCCTGAGACCCTTGAGAGCTGCTGCCAATCCAAATAGATAATACTGATTTAGATGGACTGATGGTCTGATTCAGTATAAGGAAGCTTCATGTGTTCATGTATGTGAGCTTTATGAGCCCATCATCTTGCTCAGTGAAGGCTATTTTATATTGCAAAGGAATCAATATTATAAAGGTCGTGCTCTTTCTCTATGCTGTTCAAGGGGGAACATGTTATAATGTCTTCAGGCAGCTTGCAGCTTTGACAGACTTTAAAGTAGCACGCAAACAGAATGTGGGTTCCCAGAATGCATTTGTCATTCAGGATTACTAGTGTCAAGTGTCACTTTGTCCCATTTGTTTAAGCCCCTGAAACCTTTTTAATTTAATTCTATTTATAAAACATTTATTCCATCCTTCTACTGCAGGGCTTATGGCAGAGTTTAAGCAGAACAATAAAAGTCCAAAGCAGAATCAGTGGCTGGAGTCAGCCAGGCCCCTCCTTGCATTCAGCCAGCCTCCCTAGACACTCACAGTAAGAGGCTTAAAAGGTTGCTGTATTTTGGCAGAAGCTCTTCGAAATGAGATTCCAGAGAAAGCATACAGAATTGGGATTCATAAGCAGATACCAGGAGGGTAGCCTCGTTTGACTGAAGTCAAAATAACAAAGGATTATGAGGCACCTGAAAGACTTTATAAAAAGTTAGTTTGTACACTGCTACAAGATACTGTTATGTGCAGATTTGACACTATCAAATTTTGACTCAACAGGGACTCAGCTAGCTCACTGCAGAAAGCTATTGTCCCTCATCGCAAGGTAGGGTGTGTGCGTGTTTACACTATTCCTCATACTTTGTAAATGTCAGCCATTGAAACTGTCCCCAAACCCACTATGACTGGCTTGTTTACTTTGGTGACCATCAGTGCAATCCTAAAAATACTTTTGCCACTGAGTAGACCTGAGTAGGATTCTGAGTAGACCAATTTGGGATTTTACTATATATCTTCTTTAATCTGGGCTATGCAAATATACCTGCATTTTAAAATGTGGAATCTTTGGGCTCTCTTATAATAACTCTTCCCACTTTTCTGGTTTGTGAGCCAAAGCCCACTTAGATTCACAATAGCTTATGCCACAGTAAGTAAATTTGTTAGCCTTTCAGATGCCAGGAGGCTCCTTGTTTGGCTACAATAGACTAGCATACCCTGTGAAATATTGTAATAACAGGAATGTTCCTCTGGAATACTCTTCTTCTGAGTGGGCAGATATGAATACAAACAGCTCCCTTTCAGTCCTGCATTTGGCCAAGGGCTTCCAGTTGCTGATGTATTTTAGACAAATGCTGATTGATAGTATAAATTAGCCACAAAACAGCTTTCTACACTTTCTCTCCTAGCTGTTTCTAGCTAGGCAATACTTGTGAGCAACAAGAATCCTCTGTTTAAAACTAGGTAGTGTATACACTTCAAAATATCTATAAAAGTAACCTTGGTGTTAAAAAATGGCATCAGTTCTCTAAATACACAAATTAGGGGTTTTTTGTAGCTGTCCTAATTTGTGAGTTTTCTGTCTCATCATTTAGATTTTTTTTAACCTGATATCTGGAGAGATCAATTATATGAGGTAGCATTATCAAAAGAAAGGAGTTTAGTTCTAAAATGCTTCCCCACTGTTTGGGTCAGAGTAGTTTAACAAATTCAATCATTTTAAAACAGTGGCCCCTGTAGACAAAAGGCTGGAGATCAGCAGCTGCCCAAATCAGGAGAAGGAACTATTCCAAGGGAAGACATTGCTAGAAAAGAGAACCCCCCCCCCCCGACTGAGGAGAAAGATGAGAGTGATCCATGGAACCAGCATGGTGCAGTGATTGACGTGTCAGGCGAAGATCTGAGAGACCCAGGTTCAAAGCCCCACTCTGCTCTGGAAGCTTGTTGGATGACCTTGGGCCATTCACACATTACCAGGCCAAGCTACTTCACACAGTTGTTGTTGTGAAGATAAAACAGAGGGAGAGAACTATGTTGTAAGCCGTTCTGGGTCTCCATTGGGGAGAAAAGCGGCATAAATCTATCTATAAATATATAAAAATATCTACATAAAGGGATGGGAAAAGGGAAAAGGTGGTCTGAAGGAAAATCACTTACCAAAACATTTCTTCTAAAGTCTTGGAGGACTATTTCTGTATTGGTGCACAGAACTGGCAGTTGAAAGACCATCTGACAGTACGCTCCCTTCTTGGGCCAACCGACCTTATGTTGACTTTGTCCAGATATCCTCAGATGCAGCAATAGCTCTGGGACCAAGCAAATTGGTAGCCAGTGTTACTGAATTCAAATGGGCTGACCACCTCTGAAAGGAGGAGTCTGGAATTATCATTCCCGTCCTCTCCACCAGGTGAGCGGCACTGACTCACATTGGATGGCAAGAATGACCAATATCTGACAGTGGTTCATCCACACGGTGTTACTGGATGTAGAATTGTCTTCCAATGTGTATTACAGTTCTTCCCCAAATGTGGCTTACAGCACAGTCATAAACAGAGTTACACCTTTTTAAATCTGCTTAAGTAGTTGGGCTTGGAAGGATGTAACTCTGTTTTTGGATTGCACTGTTAATCTTTACAGGGATATACACTAGAAATGGGCATGAACCATGTGATTGGAACTCAGTACGCAAAGTTCAGCATCCACGTGGTCTCCGAATAAATCTCCACGCTTTGGGGCATGGCACGGGTCAGCTCAGGACAACAAAACCAACCCAAAAAACCCAGCAAAGAACTACTAGACAATGGTGGAGGTGGTGTTTTCCAGCCTTGGAAACACCAATAGGGACCCCTCCCCAAAACTTCATGGGCGCTGCTACCTGCCAACAATAGAGCTCCCATTCGTCACAATGGGACTCAGATGCTATATAAGTCTGAGAGAAGCACACATGCCCTCTGTTAGGATTTTGGTTGGACACAGAGAGGGAGAATCTGTGTATTTTAGTAATGAAGTTGAATGAAGAGCTTTGCTGGGCATGGGGGGGATTTGCCCTTTGTTCTTTGAACATTCTTTTTTATTGTTTGTGTTTTTGGTATGTTTGTTTGCTGTGAAGGGGGGAAATCAAGATGGTTCTCTCATTTCACATAGGCTGCTCTTTGTTTAGAGGGATTTTCCTGCTGTCTGCTCTCCTTTCCTTGGTCATTTCCCTTGCTTTTTTCCCATTACATTTCACACTGCCATTTTGGGTTGCAGTTGTTAAGCCTTGAGGGATTGCTCCTTCCTTCGGGTTTTTCTTTTTGGGCTGCTTTTTTTTGGGGGGGTACCTGTCAATTCCCCAGGAAGCACTTTCCTGTGGGTACCTTGTTGGGGGGGGGCATAACTCAGACCCCCCCCAAGTCCAATCCACATGTAAGTTGGAAGACATGTAGGGGGGCATCCTGAAGAGGTCCGCTGTAAGTTTGATGCCTCTTGCTCACACAGGGCCTGTTTTATACACCCCTGAACCTGCTCTTGTCATTTCCGCAAGAAGCGCTTTCCTGGGGGGGCATACATTTTTTGGGGGGGACATAGTTCGGACTCACTAAGTCCAGTCTTCACCAGACTTGGTGGGCAGGTAGAGAAGAGTCAGTGCAAGATGCCCTGTGATTTTGGATTCCCTAGGACCCTGGAGGGCTGTCCCACTGCCTCCCGAACTTCCCAAACTGGTTCAGTTTGGCAGAGGTGTTTTGTTCTGGTTTGGGTTTTTCTGGTTCATGCCAATCCCTAATATACATATTGATAAATGTGAACATGTGATTTAAACACAAAGGCTTGAGGTGAAACAGTTATCTAAAATATAAATAAGCTGTGTCTGATTGTATATTGTTTGCTGGGGAGAGTTTGCTTTGCACTATTTAGCAATGTTTTGATACGATTATGGAGAAGTTTCCTTACTGAGCCTTTGGGGATTTGGAAACTCCTTAAATCCACACTAAATTTTATTTTTGTGCCTTGTTCAGAGATTTAGATATGTCTCTTTTTGTAATAAATGTAATACATTTGCATCTTGTGTTCCATTTTAAATTATTGTGCATGAACATATTTCATCTGAATTTGAGGTGGGGGGGAAGATAATAGGTTTGCAAATATTTGAAAACAAGGGCATCCCGGCAAAACATAAAGAATAATGTTCTCTTTTTATTGTAGTGCCTGTTCGCCTTTGAGCAACAGAATTGATCTGAATGAAATTTTTAGTTGAAGTATTTTCTTAGAAGGCACAATTAGAATGAATACAACTTCTTTTCTGGGCCAGGGCTCAGGCGGAGGGGAGGAAGGGCCAAAGATCCAGGGAGACCTAATCCAAGTTTCCAGCCTATTTCCATGATATGTCATTTCAGAAATAGGGTTCCCCTCCCCAATTTATTTTATAATGTCTCTCCCATCCACAGTCCCACTTAGTTGGCATGACAGTACAATAGTAACAAGTAATAAGAAATTCTCACATATAACATGTCTCAGTCCTTTTCCCCAGGCTGGAACACACAGTTTCTACTATTCCCAGAAGCATCAGAATAATCTTAGGCAGAAATGTTTATAGTGCCTCAGAAGCATGGTAGGACAGGTGTGTGTGAGCTGATCTTTTTCAGCCCAGACTGGAAACACTCTCTTCATCTTCAGTCTTCTGTGGGACTGTGCTTGCACAGGCCAGCCACCGGAGGCTCTCTTACAGTTTTTCTGATGCTATTTTATCACTCTGAGGGAAGCCCCTCCCCTGCAGAGCTTCTTAGGGGGCATTTTCCCGCCCAGCAGTCACATGCTCTGCAGGGAGGGGCCCACCTTCCTGCAGTCCTTTCTTCACTGCTGCGTGGTTTGTATGTGTTTCTCTTCAGCCACTGATCTTTGTGAGTTGTTTCAAAGATTTTTGAAGATTTTCACTGCTGCTGCGATCCCCCCCTCAAGGAATATGTCGCAGAAAGCTTTGTTTAAGAGATGTACCCAGTGTAGTACAAAGATGACCCACTTGGATGAGCACCTCCTATGCCGTTTCTGCTTGGGCGAGGCCCATAATACAGCCAAGTGCAAAATTTGCCTCCAGTTCTTCCTGAAAACCTGCTCAGATCAAGCTGCACAATTAAAGGCAAGCTTGTGGGAGAAAGCGCTTTCATGCTCTAATAGCCTGGCAGCCAAGTCATTTGCCCCAGTGTCAGGTTCCCAGTCAAATCACTCTCCACACGCACTTTCTTCAGTGAATGTTTTATTTAGAGACGCGAGATGCTATGGGTTCAGACTCTGACCGGGTCTGACACCCGGCAGAGCATATTCACTCCGTACCATCGAAATCACCAGTCAGAACCGACCACCTTACGAGTCCACCCTCCAGCATCTTGGTTCTGGCAATACCGGGGAATGATCCAAAGTACTGGGTCAGATCACCTGTCCAGTTGACCAAACGGTGTTTGTTGGAACTGCCGCCTAAGAAACCTCACTCTAAAGCAAAGCATAGGGGAAAGCATTGCTCCAGTTCCAAGGCACTCCCAGAACCAAGCAGTCTGTCAGTCCCAATGAAGTCACCTTCGGTTCTGATGGAACAGATGGAGGTTCCTTCACTGCAAATGCCTTCCCCGTATGCCTCCCCAATGTATTTATGCTCTGAATGGAAAATAAAGCCTTGCCAAGGCACCTTAGCAGTTTCAGCAGCTAGTTAACCTTCCAAAAGAACCTCACTGGCACTGTGGCAAACTTCCATGCTACCACACCATTGGCAAGGCTACCCTTACTTCTTCCCCTCCCCTGGAACACAAGAATGGGGTGATTGCCAGTCAAAAAGGATACCTCCAGAACCAAAGCCCTCTTTCTCATGGAACCAGGAAACTGTAGTGCCTGCAGTATGGTACCCTCCTACAGCCTCTAACCAACCCCTCAAAGGACATTCAGATTCTGATGAAGAAGGAATATCAAGGGCTAATTCTCCTCCTGGTCTGGACTCAGACCTTCCATTGGACCTGTCCCCTGATGAAACTGTAGGGGATCCAGACCCAGTTTCACTCAATGAGGATCTCAAGCTTTACGTAAAACATAAGCGAAAGGCTAAGTCATTAGTTATAGAAGTAGCCTCCAGCAACTCTAGACCCAAGGAAAACTCTGTGCAGAGTCACCTGGTACCGTTGCCTTCCCCATTTTGGAAGGTATTGCTGACATCTCCAAGACTCCCTGGCAAAAGCCAGCCAGTATGGTTGCCACATCCAGAAAAGTGTAGAACTTGTATAGGGTGTGTTAAGTATGCAACTCAACAACGAAGTAAGTAACAAGTGATTCAGCTTTATTGAGAACGAGAACTTCCAAAGATCACACAGCATCAGACGACACACAACTCCACACACACACACAACAGTGGAGCATAGCTCCTTTTAAACTCTCCCAGGCTGGTGTAGCCACGCCCTTACAAAGTTAGCATCCAATCACATTGTTAAAATAACATCCAATCATTGGTCTTCCCTCCAGCACAGACTCTTGCATTTCATTGGTTACAGTACATGCTTCAGCCAATGGTGTTGTTCCAGATTACAATCCGACTAAGATTTCAATCTTTACATTACAAGTCAATGGTAAAGACACAACAGGGTGCAACAGGAAGGTTATGTTTATTTGTTCAGTCATCCCCCAGCTTCATCTGTCTTTTTTTTTTTAGTTTTTTTATTAAATGTAAAAAACAGTTAAAAATAGGAAAGCAAGTCCTGGTGTTTATGCAGGGCAAACAGGGAGGTGTCGATTTTATGTGCTGCTGAGGCTTCCAAGAGGGGCATCCATTTTTCTTGAAGATTGTCAGGAACGGGTTGATTTTCGGATCGTAGGATGCTAGTGGAAACTTTGTCCTGTAAAAAGAAGTCCCACAGTTTCAGGAACCAGTCACTCAATAGCAGCGTCTTCTTGGATTTCCAATGAAATGCAATAACATTCCTAGCGGCCGCAAGACACAATTCTATCAACTCTTTCATAAGCCCATTGGGGGCAGGATGGCTCCAATGATTCAAAAGGAACAAGGAGGGTTGTAGTTGGAGGGCGCAACCTGTAATTAAAAGTATTTGGGCATTTTCTCTCCAGAAGGCCTGGACCTTGGGACACTCCCACCAGCAATGAATATAGGTGCCACGGCCCCCACAATTTTTCCAACATCTGTCCGAGATCGCGGGGTTAATGCCATGCAGCTGATGCGGGGTCAGGTACCATTGAAATAAAAGTTTATAAGTTAACATTTGAATATTGGTGGAATGGGAGCGGCAAAGAGGAGAAGACCAGATCGCAGTCCACTGTTCGGAGGTAAGCAACTGACCAATATCTCTATGCCATTTTGTTTGATATCCAGTCTAGCTTCATCTCTCATAGCTGAAGAGATGCAAGCAAGACAACATTCAGGTATGCATTCCTCGCCAGCTGATAAGGAAGGGCAAAAAACTGATGCACTCAGCAAGAAAATTTATTCTTCCACACTTCCACTCTCAACCTATGCATAGCTAACTGTGTAGCGATTATGGGAGGATACCAGTTGTTCCTCTGGGAGAAGATGGCTGCATATATAGGATTACCGCCTGAGGATAAGAAGCCTCTAGCAAAGCTACTACAAGCGGAGGTATTACACCTATCTAAAAAAACAAATTAACACAGGCAGACATGCTGCTGATTCTTCCTCCAGGGCCATGGCTTCAGCCCTTGTACTGAGAAGGTATGCTTGGCTATGCTCCACAGCCCTCCCTCCTGACACCCGACAGAACGTGGAGGACCTTCTGTTTGAGGGTATGATTCTGTTTGCCTCGTTGACTGATGATCTCTTGTCACAGATCAAGAAAAACAGACAGCTCATTCATTTGGCATCACCTCAGGCCCTGCCACTCCTTACAGACCTTGGCAGTCATACCAATTTCATCAATCATACTCGACATTCGCACCAATAGCTTCATCTGCCACAGTATCCTACACAATGACCAGGGCAGGCATAGGTTCAATCATAGGTCTAAGAGCATGGGCTTACAACATTAGCCGCTCCATAAAGAGCCACAGCAGGCTTTGAAAGCCTCTTTCTGACTACTAGAGCCAGTTGCAGAGCAGTCACCTACAGTCTTTAAAGACAGACTGGTTGCTTTTAGTGACAGGTGGCAAGAAATCACCCATGACACTTGGGTTCTGTCTATTGTTACATTATGATATAAGCTAAAGTTTTGGCAGTGACCAACCCTTCAGCATTCTTGTCAGGCTCTGAACAGTGTCATATGGAACAGGAGTTAGCTTCTCTTATTGAAAAGACCCCACCACGGGTTCCTTATTTGTCCTTGGTACCTAAAAAAGATGGGGGCTTTAGACCGATCCTAGATTTGAGGGATCTAAACCTTTTTCTGCATGTTAAGGAGTTTTAAATGTTGTCTTTGAAGTTGGTCCTCCAATTATTAACATTAAACTGTTGGTTCCGTGTTCTTGACCTGCAGGATGCTTATTTTCATATAGCTATCCACTCTTGTTACCACATTGCGCTTTAAGTATAACCATGTTTTTTACCAATATATGGCCCTCCTGTTGGGGTTAGCAATGGCTCCAAGGGTATCTTGCAAATGTGTTGCTGTCGTGGTAGCACACCTCAGGTCGAAAGAGTGCTTTATCTATCCATTTTAGATGCCTGACTTGTTGCAGCATCTTCCCGTGAGGAACTAGAATCACAAATGTCCCTGATGGTCCATACGTGCCAAAAATTGGGTTTGGTAATTAACAGGAAGAAATCCATTTATTGGAGCTCTGCTGGATGCCACAGTGGCCATGGCCTTCCTACCAGTCAGTAGAGCCTTGCAAATTGAGGCATTGGTTAGGCACCTGTCTAGTAACAGATTCCAATCAATCCAGTTCTTTCAGAAGATGATGGGTCTAATGACCTCTACCGCAGCTACAACTCCATATTCATGCCTAAAGATGCAACCACTACAAAACAGGTTTATAAGTAAATTCTGCCCCGCTGTGCTCTCTCAGTGTACTAGATTCATGGTACCTAGGGCCATAGTATGGCAGTCTGGTGGAGGTGCTTTAGTAATCTCCTAGATGGGATACTATTCGGTGGAAGAGTCCCTCAAATTTCCATCACCCCTAATGCATACTTTAAAAATGGGGGGGGGTCATTTTCTGTCCAGGATGTTTGGTCACCTGAAAAAGGGTTTTCATATTAATCTCTTGGAATTGTGAACATTACACCCTTACCTCGTTTGCAGAGATTACCAAAGGAAAGGTCATTCAGGTCATCACAGACAATACAATGGCAATGAACTATATAAATCCACAGAGGGGTACAGTCTCGACAGTTCTTATTTGGGAGATGGTCATAGCCCAAGGAACCTTTCTTCAGGTGGTACATGTATCAAGCAAGAGCGGGGTGGGTCAGTCAGAGCACAAGTGGCCCCTGGGGGAGAACTACATCCTCCCAGCTTTCCAGCAGTGGGGTTTTCCAAGAGTGGATCTTTTTGCCACCCGAGCCAATACAAAAGCCCCAACATTCTGTTCCAGGGCAGGCTTTGATTATCTCTCACTGGGATATGCATTCCAAATCAGATGGACAGGCACCCTATTTTATGTGTTCCCTCCATTCCCACTCATTCACAGGGTATTGACCAAAATCAGGGAGGAGAGCACGTAGTGTATCCTGATCACTCCCTTTTGGCCCAGACAGATTTGTTTTCCAGCTCTCCTATCATTGGAACATGTAAGCTGCTCAGAGTCCTAAGGGGGTGAGCGGGATACAAACTGAAGGAATAAATAAATAAATAAATAAATAAATTGTCCAAGGGCTATTGTATACACCTGCTTCTAGCTTCATACCTGCTTCCAAAGGGCCCAATGGTCCATCACGAGAGACACAAGATGAGACTGACAACTTGGCTACTAAACAATCCCAATTCAGGTTCTCCAACCCAGTAGCCAATGTCCTCCTTAACACATGTAGATTCTCTACCAAAAAGTTTTATATGAGTAAATGGGCATGTTTTTCAGATTGGGCCAGGACTCAGGGAATTCAAGCAGAAGACTGTCCTATAGCCTTGGTTTTTGAGTATCTCTTAAAGATTTGGGTCTGGCAGCTTCGTCTCTGAAAGCATACTTAGCGGCTGTATCTGCGTACCACAGCAAAGTTCAGGACAGGATGCTATTTTCTCACCCAATGTCGAAAAGTTTCTTTTTAATCTGTTACCTCCCAGGCCGCCTATAGTGCTGCAGTGGTCCTTATCAGTTGAACCATTAAGTTCTTGTTGTTTGCAATTCTTGCCACCAGGAAGCATATTAGCAGTCACCTTGATACTCCTGGACACAATGCTGATAGCTGCAGGAGGAGCTTTTCCCCAGAGATGTTGATTAACTTTTTAAAACTTGTTCGTTTTTGAGGCAAAATGTTTATTCAAAACTTTTTAATTTGAAAATAACAGAACTTTATCCCACATTAATGATTGGATAATTTCAGCCTATGACAACTATTAGTGATGTCTTCCAGATCTTTGTTATCTGTCAGCCTTCTGTTCTCTCTACCCCTTGAAATTGTCGGTCTGTTGATCAAGATTAAAATTCTCATTATATATTGCAGATGCCAACGGTCTTGTCCTGTATTTTCCTGTGTTTCCAGTACAGTTTTTTTACAACACAATTACTGGCTAGTTAATACATCCCATGCTGCAATTGCTCTATCCACATCAATGAGTACAATGGGAGGCTGCTGTGTAGCTGCTCAAGCAATATCAGAGATGGATCATTGTTATCATAAAGCCCAAGGCTAACGCTTTTGTTGAAACCAGTGATCCCAAAGCTGCATTTTCCATTCCAAACTAATTTATTACTGAAATTGAAATTGTGCGCTAGAACAGCAAATATGGTTTCGTCTTCGTGTTGTTTTATTCATTGAGCAAAATAACAATGTTGCTGTCATTTCACAGTTTGGCTTTCTCAAGATTCATAAGTTCTGCTGAATTTTTCTCTGGTTGAAATAGTCTCTGGGGTGAGAATATGTTTTCCCTCAGAATAACAGACCTGCCTGAATTTGTCACCTTTAGCTAACAGTCCTCGAGTATAAATTATGCAAATAGGCTATGACCAAAATTCTAGTTGCCTCTCGGTCTCATTAATTAAAGTCTGTGGTGTGTCATGCTTAAATAATGTATGTATTTTTATTTGCCTAGTAAATAATTGAATATTTACCTGTTCACTGGGACCTTTCTTTCTCAACTAGGCTTAATTTCACATTTAAAATAGCATATAGTATTATATTTATCAAGATTTTTGCAGACTTTTATAAATTGGTTAAAAGTACAAACACTACAGATGAGACTTGATTCTGCATTTGGAAACTAATGGTATTCTCAAGAAGCAAACCTCATGTAATTGCAGTATATTTGTACCTCTAATAGCAATGCAATAATAATGTGTACAATAAGAAATTGCCTTAAAAACATTCAAGACAGTTTGTATCTATTAATTGTTGCATTGCTGACTACTACTTAAACCATGTCTGCTACCAGGCAGTACACTTTTAAGGTGTTAATGGAGGGGGGGGTCAAAAAGGGGGAATTAAAGCTCTCTCAAGTTGCTGTTGCCTCTAAGACTGTAAAGGTGTGCAAAGATAAAAATGGAGTACTAACACAAACTAATAGAGTACTAACACAAACAACACCGTGGTTCTTAGTTCTGAAACTTCTTAAGAAAATGTGCATCACCTATCAGTATTCCTGTGGCACACCTTTATCTGTCTGTTACATGTTTGATCTCGAGGTCCCCCCCCCCTTTTTTTTCTTTTTCCAGTTCCATCTCTTTGATTCTAGCTTGGAAGCTTCAGGAGGTAAAAGGAGAATACAGTGCTGCCATATTAATGAGAATCTTGCGGCTTTTCTTCTAGTATGATTTTTTTTAGTAGCATCTAAGTATCATCTAGCTAATGGAGTTTACTTAAAATGAAATAAAACTTTTAAAGGTCTGAATGGCATTGATATTCTACAATTATTTCAGAAGAAGAATGCTGTGGACATTAATAAAAATGGAATGTAACACTTCTTTAAAATAACTTGCAGAAAGACAATATCTTTTTTATTTTTAAGACTAGATGATATAAAAATATAGAAAGTAAAACATATATATATCATAATTAAAAATAGTGTTTTCTCTCCAATGTTTTCTCTTCATTACATAAAAGAGTTTTTAAAGCACTATCTATAAAATACAATTAAAATAACTTTTGTTGGGATACATTTATATTCAACATTAAACATTTAAACTACTCTTTCTAGATTTGTCTCCTACTTCTATACAAATAATACACACTCTATTTCTCTTCAAATTTCGGAGCTGATCTGTTTCTCAAATAAGATGTTTGTTTTGCCATCACTGCATACTCAGCAAGTTTATTTTTCCATTCTTCTAATCATACGCAAATGTCTGCTTCCCATTTTACTGCATAAATAATTCTACACGGTCTCACCATATATCTAAATATCTCTTCCAAAAATGTTGGCAAATTGTAGGCAGTATACCTAATATACTCTTAGCTTCCATGGGAAATTTAATCTTTAAAATGCTCTGCATTTCCCCATGTATTTCTTTCCATTACTTTTTTGCTTTTTTTTATACATCCACCATATATCCAAAAAGTTCCATCTATGTCTTGATATTTCCAGCATTTTCCTTTGTAGTTTTTGTTCACTTTCTCTATATCCTTTGGAGGCATATACCATCTGAAGAACATTTTGTACCAGTTTTTTCTTAACGCCTGACTGGCTGTAAATTTGATATCTCTTTCCCATAATAATTCCCACTGATGCATATGTATATGTTCTCTAAAGTTCTGCATCCATTTAGTCATACATGTTTTCACTTGTTCTTCTGTTTTTAATTGGAGTAGTAACTTATAAATCCACCATTAATTTTTGTTTTGTGATCAACTGTTCAAACTCTTCAATATTTATGACCTTCTTTAATCTTGAAGTTAGTAGGTGATATAACAACCTTTGATTTATTCCTTCATCCCTGATATCTTGCCATGACTTAATTTTCCCCTGAGAATTTATCATGATACTGTATGTTAAAAATCATTCTTATTTCTGGCATTCTTATCATGGTAGGCCTCTACTGGGGATATGAGTGGAGAATTTGAAGAGCTCAATAAATTCCAGTGTGCGAACCATATTTTCAACAGACCATCTCTGATTATATGGCTTCTTCCTTGTATTATAATCATTTTACTTGATTCCTTGATCCATAAGTAATTATGTAACTTTCGTCTAAAACTGCTGATTCAAGTTTTACTATTCTTTGTCTTGGTTCTTTAATCCAGTCAGCAATCCAGACCAAGGCAGATGCTTGATAATATAATTTTACATTTGGAGCTGCTAGCCCTCCTCTCTTTCTCATCTTGTAATACTTTGAAACTTACTCTTGGTTTCTTGCCATTCCATGTACATTTATTTATCTGTCTCTGCTATTCTTTCAGTGTTGTTTCTTCTGTATTGTATAGGTAACATTTGAAACAAAAAAAAACTTGTGTCCATCTGGATAGATCTGCTTGTATGAAAAACCATAGATCTTCTGGTAATTATTTTTTTTAAAGGGTTGGTATTTTACCCAGTCACGTTTATTCCCAACAGAATGACAGTATCATTTTAACGGATACACAAAATCAAGTGCAAACTAAATAAAATATGATAACTGAAACCTCCGTAATACTTAGCCATTTGTAAATCTTGAGCGTTGTACAGTATTTGTTGAGTATGGTAAAGCACATTACTTAGGACTACATTAAAGAATGAACAATGGTTTAGCTGATATAAATGGAACTTGGGCACATCCAATTTAAAATTGGATTACACCCAACATTGGTTAGCTAGAGCTACTGCAAATGAAAGAACTTATTCATACAGCACATAAGGTTGGATCCTGTGACTCCCTTCAGCTAACAGTGAAATCTTCAGCTCAGGAAGCCTTGTGCCACTGGAAGAGCTGTGGTTTGTCTCGTGTTCCCTTTTTTCAAAGAACACAGGCAAAACTTACATGTCTGTATGGGGGAGCGAAATTGCTCATACATCCCAGTGTGCATTAGAGATAGAAACCAAACCAATAGCTCACCAAAAGTGGTTCTGCCAGCAGCTAAGGAGGTGGCATCAATTCTCCAGATTCCCAAACAGGGATTTTTGGTAGTAGCAATTTCTGAAATCCTTACCAAAAAATCAAGCTTGGTAAACCAGATCAGTGGCCTACCATATGGGCTAGGTATGCTCTCCATCTGTCAGAGTCCATTAAAGTTTGTACCATGTTACTGTTGTAGAGGGGGTATTCCCAGTTGTTCTACTGGTATGTTTTTCTGTTTGCCTTCTTCCATATCCCTCAGGAGGACCACTTATTTCTTAATGTAGTTAACTAATCCAGCTCTGTTGCCCAGCCAGGATGGAATATATGAAGGAGGAGGAACTCCCTAGGGCTGAGTAGAATTCAAAAAAGCCTGTTCTGAAATGCTGAGCATCAGTAGCAGCATCTTTATGGCCATTCCTATAGCTTCATTCTTGGAAAACCATAGCTATGTGACTTTTTTGTACCATGTTCTACTGAAGAATACTATACATATTTGAAAAGCTAACTAAATTTTTTATATAAAGAAGGGTGTTTCTTTTTTAAAAAAAGAATAGCAGTAACTCCCACTAACTGGTACAAAGCTTGGTACTGTGCAAGCAATTTCTCACTCCAGATTGCTTGGGCTGAAAAGCTGATATTGTGTAAAGTACAATCGATCACTGCTGCTGTTATATACCGTGAGCCACCATTGTTCTCGATGAGGCACTGAGTCACATTTCAGACTATGGTGCAGTGGGTTTTTCTGGGAAGGGGCAGTAGGGAGAGAGAAAGTTTTAAAACATTACTCTTGCTCGCAACATAAATCAAGACATTGGAAACCACAACACTACAGAAGAAGTGTGAAGAGCTGTATTTATGATTGATGTATAGAGCTTGAAAGGCATTTCCCAACAGAGCTAACTGCAATTCCAAGAGCTGTTTTAGTACTTTTTATCCGCAAATGGCAGACCTTCAGAGACCTCTGGCTGTAATGATTCCTGTCCAGATCAGTGGCAGTGTTTGTTTGTTTGTTTATTAAAAGTTGGAAACAATATTTATTACTCTATCTTCTCCACTAAATTCTGCATAATTCAACTGTAGTTCGAACATTATCAGAATCCATGGGGGATGAACCAAAGCCCTCGCAGCTTTAGCTTTGAGGAAATTGCTTCATTATCCAAAATACTAAAAACTAATTGATTAATATCAATGAATCAAAATACATGTTGATACATTGATATGATGGATGCATTAACTGTGCCCATTCAGAAGAAATGAATCTTAAATTAATGGTCTTCGTCACGTTATTATGCTAGACACAGATGAAAATCAAGGATGACATAAAACTGGCCCTGTAAAATAAGCCAAAAAGCAAACTAGGTAAAAACAAACATGCTTAAAAGTTAAGGCATGCTTGCTTTTGGCAAGTACTAGGAAAAGTATAGACTAAGAACATAAGAAGAGCCCTACTGGATCAGGCCAGTGGTCCATCTAGTCCAGCATCCTGTCTCACACAGGGGCCAAGCAGTTCCTTTGGATGGCCAGCAACAGGGCATAGAGGCCAAAGCCTTCCCCTGATGTTGCCTCCTGGCTCTGGGATTCAGAGGTTTAGTGCCTCTGAATGGGGAGGTCCCCCTCAGTTATCATGGCTAGTAGCAATTGATAGTCTTTTCCTTCATGAATGTGTCTAATCTCCTTTTAAAACTGTTTATTCCTGTGGCCATCACTACATCCTCTGGCAGTGAATTCCACATTTTAATCACCCTCTATGTAAAGTAGTATTTCCTTTTGTCCATCCTGAACCTACTGCCCATCAGCTTCATTGGATGCTCAAGTTCTAGTATTTTGGGAGAGGGAGAAAATTTCTCTTTGTCAACTCTCTCCACATCATGCATAATTTTATAAACCTCTATCATGCCCCCCCCCTTAGTTGTCTCTTTTCTAAAGCCCCAGACTCTTCAGCCTTTCCTCCTAGGGAAGGTGCTCCAGCCCCCTAATCATCTTGGTTGCACTCCTCTTTACTTTTTTGAGCTTGGTGGGGAGGGAAGGGTATAAATCGAATAAATAAATAAATGTCCTTTTTGAGATACGGTGACCAGAACTGTACACAGTATTCCAAATGAGGCCACACCATAGATCTATACAGGGACATTTTATTCTCAATCCCTTTCCTAGTAATCCCTAACATAGAGTTTACCTTTTTCACTGCTGCATCACACTTGGTTGAGACTTTCGCTATGACACCAAGATCTTTTTCTCTCTCAGGGCGATTTCTCACTAGAGCTGCCTCGCAGCATAGCCGCCATTTGCCCCAACACAAACATGTCAATTTCACACCCGAAGCTCCGGGGCTGCATTTTTACTCGGGGTTTCGCTCGATTTCCTCCGCAGTTTCGTGATCCTGGTTTTTGAGGATCATGAAACTGCAGAGGAAATTGGGCGAAGCCCCGAGTCAAATGCAGCCCCGCAGCCTTGGGTGTGAAATTGACATGTTTGTGTTGGGGCAAATGGCGCTGTGCTGCGAGGCAGCTCTAGTGAGAAATCGCCCTCAGTCTCAGCGAGTTCAGACTCCCATTAACCTATACTTGAAGTTGGGGTTTTTCCTCTCAGGGTGTATCACTTATACTTACCAACAGTGAACTTGCTTTGCACTGTTGTCATCCTCTTGGAGGTCTTCACAGTCAGCCTTGGTTTTCATCATCCTGAATAATCTGGTGTCGTCTGCAAACTTGGCCGCTGCACTACTCACCCCTGGTTCCAGATCACTAATGAATAAATTAAATAGTGCCGATCCTTGTGGGACCCCACCTCTTGCTTTCCTCCATTGTGAGAACTGTCCACTGATTCCTGCTGTTTGTTTCCTGTCATCTAACCAGTTTTTAATCCATAGGAGAACCCGTCTTCTTATCCCATGACTGCTAAATTTATTCAGGAGTCTTTGGTGACTCCACAATTACTTGCTTTCATAGGTCCTCAGCTGGGATTTGGAATGTGCCATTGGTGTGGATTGAAGGACGTGTCTTTTGGAAAAGTAAATTGAGATATATTTTGAAGAAAATTAGAGTGGTAAAGGGAAAAAAAGTATGAAGAATTTCCTATGAATCAAAGGACCAAGATTAAGTGAAGGTCTCATTCTGTAAACAGAACTCATCCCTGGTCTACACATGCAAGAGAATAAGGTTGCAGAGTCCTGAAATCTTATGGACTGAATCACTTCAGATTGTAGAGGACAGATTACAGTATTACCTTTCAGTTTCATAATTACCTGTAAATGGAAAGCTGTTCCTAATATCTTTTTATTATTATTAGAAATAAGTTTTTACATGGGGAAGGGGGGATTTGGCATTTACAGTCCCTTACAGTCAGAAGTGGTACATCTCATTCTGTCGCTTTAGAATTTTAACACCTCATTCTGCTGAATGTCTACACCAAGCCTCAGATAACAATCCTAAAATAACACAAAAAGGAGTTTAAAAAGTTACTGTGGTATAAGATTTGCCAGTTCACACAGTAAAATCCACTTGGAAAGTGCACTGAAAGTGGATTGGAAGTGGATTACTTTGTGTGTGTGTGTGACCACAGCCATTGTGCAATTCTGTGAAGATGCTTAACCAAGGCAGGCAAAGGGCATCAGGAAGGAAGACCTGACATGGCAGCATATGAAGTAAAGTATGGGCGGAAAAAGCGGCAGTTACCACTAATTTGAATCATTTCTTATTTAAATATTTAAATTCTTATTTAAATTCTTACTGAAATTAATGGTAACTGCATCAGTAGAGAGAAAACTAGGCAGGAGATTTAATAGAAAGTACATGTCTCCATTAACCGCAGAGGTGAGAAAGAATTATGTTTGCGCATTGATGTGAAATAACTAGCCAGATCTTTGGTTATGTACTGACCAGTGTTCCCTCTAAGTTGAGTTGGTGTGAGCTAGCTCACAGTTTTTTAGCCTCCAGCTCACAGATTTTCGTCTTAGCTCAGGAAGGATGGCTCCAGAGCAAACTAATTTATTCAGTAGCCAAATCACCTGCTCACAACTTTAATGCCAGTAGCTCACAAAGTAGAATTTTTCCTCACAAGACTCCACAGCCTGACCCCTAGTATCTATTGCTTATATGTTAAAGGTGAGTTTAGATATACATTACACAAAATAGTTAGGTATTTAACATGTTTAAACTCTTATAGTTAGGATAATGGCATGCTTGAAACATTGTTTTGGGAAAGACTGTCGATAGTCGATCATTTTTGGAAGCGATCTATCTGCCCATGTCTCAGGCTTTGTGGGCGTGCTTGGTTATACAGTTTACAAAGAAAGACATTTTGACAAAGCAGCCAAGGGACAGTGCAGATCATCTTGCCCTTGCCCTTGCCCAATCGTCTGTAGGACCCAGAGGGGCTGTGCACTCTGATGCCTCTGTTCCTTGTGGTTCTGCCTTAGGGGTGTCAGGGGACATGCTGCAGTGCATAATAGGACTTATCCAGGGGTGTGGCAGAGAAGGTTTAATCTTACTCAAATTTTATTTTTTTTAACCCCAAAACTAATCATCTTAAGCTGTTCTTCAGGTTCACACACAGTTGAACAGTATTCATTTGGAAAGTATTCAGGTTCACACACAATTGGAAAGTATTTAACATTTATTCCTGGATCATGCCATTACCAATCTAGCCCTGTTTTTACAGTCTGCAGTAAGAGTCGGTCAGGAAACATTGTAGTATTAATTTTCTTTTTTTAAATGCACATAAACTTTTATATAGTTGGCTTTGTACCCCTCTTTGTTCGACTGCTGTTTGTAGTATCTGTACATGCCAATAAAGGTGACTGACTGAAACTACCAGTGGCAATAAAATAAGGCAAAACCAATCAACACTGGGATACATACAGAGGCATGATTAACAAAAACATCTCAAATTCAAAAATAATTACTGTGAGAATGATATGTATTGCTTTGATCTGTGGCAGCAAAATGTAGAAGAGTTGGACCATTTGTAGAACTTATTAAATATGGCAAAATGTGCTTTTGGTGATTGGAAGGAGGAGGAGGAGAAAGAGAAGGAAAAGGAGAAGAAGACTCAAAGGAGTCTCAGAGCAGCTTACAATCACCTTCTCTTCCTCTGCCCACAACAGACACCCTGTGAGGTAGGTGGGGCTGAGAGACCTCTGAGAGAACTGTGACTGGCCCAAGGTCACTCAGCTGGCTGCATGTGAAGGAGTGGGGAATCAGACCCAGTTCTCCAGATTAGAGCCCTGCCGCTCTTAACCACTACACCAAACTGGCTCTCTAGTAATGGAACTTCCTTTCCCTAGAGGTCCTGAATGGCTTCTGGAAGAGATATACACCATTCATCTTTGAGCTGCCTTTCAGTTGTCAGGATTAATTAGGTGTGGACTGATTTTTTATTTTTATTGCACACATCCTTTATTTTTAACTTGTTGGTACATGCTTGAAACTCTTCAGAAAATGTAAGCTAGAAGCCAAACTACATCATACTAAACTGCATCAATAATAGAACATTCTCTATCCAAAATGCAGTTATATGAATTCTCTAAAATACAAGACCATGGCTGAGTTCAGACTGGCAGTTTCGCCCGATATAGGCACATTTCAGAAACGTTTCTCGAACGGCTTAAAGGGGCCGTTCAAACAGGCACAGCTGTCCTGCGTTCCCCAGCCGTACTCAGCCCGTCTTGTAACGCTTCCCTCCCACGTTTAAAAAGTACCTACTGAAAGTGGTAGCAAACCCTGTAGAGCGCGTTCATCCCGCTTCCCGGAAGTGTGAACGCCGAAAGCCGTGATTGCTGATGCGCATAAGCGCATATCTCCAGATTGCCAAAAAGAAAGCCGTGCCTTACAGCTGCGCCTCCACCAGGGGCAAGCCAACAGTGTGAACGCTCCTTTGTGCCTCCTCTCCGGTATGCTCCTGTATCTGTCAGTGCAGTGTGACCGGGAATACCAGGAACAAGTTGTTCCGGGTCATTTTCGCCACGACTCCCTCGCGCTTCAAACTGCCAGTCTGAACTCAACCCATGTCTGTGTTATTGTAGTAGGAAACGTTATCAAGAAGTTATCATGTTGATAGCTTTCATTGATACCCTCTTCTGTAGGTCAGATAGAGCAGATCTTGAGTTTAGTGAGAGAAGCGTGTGAGGTTGCACAGTGCTAACTATGTAAAAAAGCATGGCCAGGATCTGAAGAAAGGCCAAATGCATACTACTGAAGAGAACTGCATCCTTGCTTTCTGTTTTCTCCACAGCAGTTACCATCACCAAAGAGACAAGCTGCATTTAAAACAGAAGAGCCGCTGTCACACACATTCTCTGTAGTGGCTCTCACCTTGTGGATCAGCTTGCCTGAAGTGGTCAGGAAGGCCTCTGTAGTTCTATCATTTCACAGAACATGCAAAACAGAATGTTCAGGAGGGCATTTTTACAAAGGCATTTAAACGATACCAGAACAGAACAGCACAGGAGATCACTAGTTATTGTAGTATTTTGCAGTGTGTGTTGTATATATCACCTCCCTTGTTTACTGCAATGTCATCTAGCTTTGTAACTGTCTTCATTATGGTATGTTATGTCTTAGACAGTTTCTGCTGCATTAGACTGGTTTTCATTGGCATTCTTTACCAGTTCTGTAATTGTAGTCCTACTGCATTGTTTCCTGGAGGTCCTTATTGTTGATCTTCATATTTTGTAATCTGCTTTAAATCTCAAGGAGAAAGGCAAGCCAACAACAACAATAATAAAACTAGTAATTTTAATAATAGAAATTCATGGGAGCACAGACAAGATCATGGAGAATGATCAAACAAAGATTCTTTGGGATTTCCAGTAACAAACAGAAACACCTGGAGCATAATACCCCTGATATCACAATTGTAGAAAAAAATGAGAAACAGGGCTAGTGCCTAGAAGTCTCAAGAAACATTCTGGGTATTGAGCAAATAACACCAGCTTAACTCCAGAAGACCGTGTTGCTTAGATCAGCAAGAATCTTGCAAAGATACTTCTGCAATTCCCAAGAATTGGCTAGATCTCAAATTGCAGAACTACTACTAGTCACATATCTGACTGTGACAAATCATCATCACACACCGCCTCGTCGATGTAGGAGTATGTGGAACATTCTCAAAATGGCTGATCTCATTCTTCCAAGGTCGGGGACAAAGGGTGGCACTTGGGGGAATGTCCTTCCCATGATACCCACTAGAGTGTGGGGTCCCTCAAGGGACAGTCGTCTCCCCATTGTTGTTTAACATCTGCATGCACCCCTTGCCCAGCTGGCACAGAGTTTCAGGCTCGGCTGTCATCAATATGCTGATGACACCCAGCTATATCTGTTGATGAGTGGCCAACCAGATACCGCCCCAGACATGTTGGCCATGGGATTGGAGGCTGTGGTGAGATGGTTGAAACAGAGCTGGCTGAAACTAAATCCATTGAAGATGGCGGTCCTGTGGGTCAAAGACAGGTCAGTGTGGGAGGTTAGCTCCCAGCCCTTGATGGTGTGCCATTGACATCACACCAGCTGTCAGGAGCTTGGGCGTGGTCTTAGCTGCCTCTCTCCAGATGGAGGCACAGGTCACAGCCTGGCATTCTTTCATCTACACCAGGCTAGATTACTGACTCCCTCCCTACCTGTCTCACCAAGATCTAGCCACAGTGATTCACATGACAGTCACCTCTAGGCCAGATTACTGTAACTCATTCTACATAGGGCTACCCTTAAGGCTGATCCGGAAAATGCAATTGGTCCAGAATGTGGCGGTGTGGGTCCTCATGGGCACACTATTGAGAGTACATATTCATCCGGTGCTCCATCAGCTGCACTGGCTCCAAATTGAGTACCAGTGTTGACATTCAAAGCCCTAAACAGTCTGGGACAGTGTATTTGCAGGACCGCCTCTCCCGGTATGTCCCTCAAAGAGCATTACGCTCAGCCAATGACAACCAGCTGGTGATCCCTGGCCCAAAAACCATCCGGTTTTCCTTGAATAGGGACAGGGCCTTTTCCACAGGACCTGTAAGACAGAGATGTTCCACCAGGCATATGGTTGGCGAGAGAGATGGTCTGAAGAACACCAGCCTCCGTCCCTGTGGTTTTGTCCCCCCACTCCACCTGTCCCTTCCTGATTGTTACTATCTGTAATGCATTGGTTTTTATTATGAGCCAGTATTGATTAATTGTTTATTTTAATATTGTAAAGTTAAGTTTTTAACTATCTATTATAATATAACCCACCCTCAGCCCTGCTGTGCAGGGAAGGGTGGGCTAAAAATCAAAAGTATGCACAAATGAATGAATGAATAAAGCTCTGTTAGTGCACAGCCAGCTGGAAACGTATGCAGACTTTCAGAACCTGCTTTGTTGTTTTTTACTTTTACCAGTGAAGAGCGTGAATTCATACGTACCCCTTCTTACAAGTCTAGGTCATATTAGAATATTGCTCCCCGTTTGATTTATTATCTGTGCCCCATATTTCTAGCTTTTCCTGCTGTCTTCTCATCTCATGATTGTTCATAGTTTGATGCTGCTTTGCTTCTAATCCCTGTGCTTTCTTTTTGGCTTTGGAGAGATGGTCCATTTATATTGGAATGAGTAATTAATGTAGTACCATCAAATAAAGATGTCAGAATGCCTTCTGTGGAACATTTAATTTAAAAAAGCAAGGCTTACCATACAAGTGCACCTGAGACACTTCAGGAGAACAGGGATTCTTTGACAGGGTGCCAGTTCCTCTTACTGTTTCCAGAATCACTTTTAAGATCAAGACAGATTTAGTATTTAAATAGAGAATCCACAATAGGCCACTGAACCAAAAGGGTTTTTTTCCCCACAGCTGCCGATTGAATAACAGACACATCAACAAAGACTGCTTGGCTTATCAGCCAGTCTTGTCCTGCCTGTGTCCCTGCCCCCACGTTTCAGGTGTTGAGCCTTCTTTAGTTTTAACAGTATTGAATGCAAGTTTGTGTGTTTCTCATATTGTCATCATATAATTTTTAAAAGACCATTGTATAAGAAAGTGCAAACTTCCTGATAAGGTGGGTTTGGGGGGGGCGGGGCGGTGTACATTCTTAGTAACACCACAGGTGCCAGCCAATTAGTGCTATGCATAGTTGGCTTCTGCTATAAACCTTCAGAATGACAGGATACACACACACACCACACACACACACACACACACACCAGCACTTTACTGTACTACATTTGGACTGAACAAAGGCAGTTCGAAATGGGCCCCACAGCTCCAAAATGTTACATCCAAATGTTTACACCCTTAACTATGCTTTTGGATCAGATAAAAGTGCTGTAGTTCTAGGACAGAAGAAGAACAGAAAAACAAATTCAGTACTGAAATGGGAGAAAGTGTAAATGTTGCTTTGATCTTGCTAGTTACAACTTCCAAAGAAGGATAAATAAGCAGCTATAATAAAAAAGAACAGGACACCTTTGATGGCAGATATGGATCTTGTATTTTACAAGGTGATACTCTTTAGAATTTCAAAAGAAACTTGAAGGTATCTGACATAATTTTGAACAACCATATGTTGTGGCATGCTTTATTACCCAATAAACTCAATTAGGAATGAAGAAAACTCATTTTCATTGCTTTTACATCTTTTTTTCCTAAACCTGCTTCACAGAATGAGAACTCCAATCTAAAAGAACATCAGTCATATGCTGTGAGCATCAAAAACTCACTCAATGACTGGGGAAATTAGTTGAACTGTCTTCAGCAACTATTTCAATATAATGTTGCATAACTGCTGTGTGAAACAGTCTAATAGGGGTTTCCCATTTCTTTGTCACCACGGGGCATAAAGCAGCAAAGAGGAGGTGATTTTAAGGAAAATAGTCCACACATGGAAAGACACCCCTGCCCCCCCCCCCCGTAAATTAATGTGATTGACTACACAGTCTTATGCGGTTTAGTTTGGCATTACTCTGCTTAACATTGCACACAGAGGAGCATCTCTTGTAGTTTGACCCTGGCATTAAAAGCAAAGTAAAGGATAAAACAGACAGGATTTTGGAGACTTGTGATCAGATCTCTTTGTATTAACTGAGAAGCAGCCCCAGGAGTACAATTAGAATGAAATAGCAGTGCCGGGGCGAGGGCTGAACCATTTCCCCCAGGCTGTTGCCCCTAACACAATGACTCCCAACACTGTGTGCTATTCGATCTGCTGAGAAACACAGATCTTAGTATGAACTTCAAGCTATTGGACTGTTTACATCTCATTCTTGTGCATCTCAACATAATGGTCAAGGCCGGTTTCCTAGATATAGGCCATGATCACATGGGCAGTTTGGCCCAACACAGCCACTCCTCCCCTCCGGATCAAATGGGTGCAGCCAGACAGCCACATCTGTCAGGCCATACTTAGGCCCCAGCCATACTTTTCCCATCATAGGATGACTTGGAGCCAGGTTAAAAAGGCACCACATCACAAGTGGTGTTTTCGGTTCCCCGCACAGTCATTTCGCATGGCCGGATGTCTGAACACAGGGGGAGTGCGCGCAGAATGGATTTGGCAGTCTGAACCTGCAGATCCATTCTGCTGCTAGGGAGGGTTGGGGGGGGGGGTTGTTTGTTTGTTTTTTTAAAGTTGCCTATATGCACGTGCATACATTTTGAGATATATATATTTTTGGCAGCACGCTCCGTGGTGAGGCACTGCAATAATGTGGATGCCTTACCACAGGATGCCTCCGTGGGTAACCCACAGCAGAGTGTGCTGTGTGGCTGATATGCTCTGCAACACTTTCAATCAGTTCAATTAGAGGCGGCACCATATCACGCCAAGCCGCCAGTGTGACCACGGTCATATTTTACTTTTTATGGGAAGCATGGACTGTGAAACATCTTGCTGAGCATTTGCTTTTCCGCTCCTTTCCTTTATAAGGACTGGGTGTGGTCAGAGGCATGAGCCCATATTTCACATCAAGTGCTTCGAGAGGAGCCAACCCATGACTCCTGGACCAACCCAAGAAACATTTTGTTCTTTGGTTTGTTCATTGGTTTGTTTGTATTGTATTTGTTTGCTGTTGTGAGACTCTTGGGGCCCTTTTGTGGAAAAAAGGAGGCTACAGATATTTAAATAAATAGAAAGTGGTGTAACTGTCCCATGCCCAAAACATGTGATTAATCCATATATTGCGAGCAGTGCTTTGTTTAATTCGTTGTGCATGTTCATCTTAAATATATAGATTTCCTGACTTGTAACCACTTTTGCCACAGGCAAGACTGCCAATCCAGTAGTCCTCAGGGGTGTTCATTAATGCATTTATGACAAGGAAAACAGCTGAGCTAACAGAATGTGCGTATACATTATAATAATAATAATAATAATCAAAACTCAGCTGCCAATGAAATAGAAGAGAAAGAAACTTGAAGAGAAAATAAACCCATGGGGGGAAATTTTACATTGCTCCATGGTACTGTTTATGTGTGAGATACTTGGGATAAAGAAAAACTATATGTTCTGGAAACACAAAGGATTGTTCTATCTGAAATGTGTGGGTGGAGGGATAGAATTTACTTGTTGAAAGGGTTTTTTCTAAAGTCTCTGTGGGGTTGTATGGATTGCTGCCACATGCTTTTCATAGATTCCAAATTTCTGCCATAGCAGATCCCACTAGCGGCAACCACAGGCTTTTGTTTTCTGCCCCATCCCTCCTCCTTCCTCCCCATGACCCTAAGCAATTTGTATCCATGCCAGAAGAAGTTAGAAAATGAGGAGGATGTGCTGCAAACCAGGCCTACTCTACAGAATTCCACTCCAAGACCTTTGTTGAAGCTCATCTCTGCCAATCAGCAGTTATATGAAGACCTACAGAGACTGAAAAATTCCTTGCTAGATCTATAATCCAGACTTGTCAGAGGTAGAGTTGTCGGCATGAGTATGGCAACCAGCAGGAAACTCACCATGTGAGGGAGAGGCCTAACCAGCAACATAGTGACACTGATGTCACTTCTGGCATGATTGGAAGTGATATCAATGTGTTCGGATACTGATGATCCTACCCCCATTTTTTCCCCACCACCCAGCTGAGCAGGAAGGGACTGCTGTGAGTGGGAGATCTCCTGCCTCAAGTAGGCAAATGGTAATCCTAGTCAAAAGTGGTTTTTTAATACTTCCCTAAATGCGTTGTCACACTATATACTATACTATTCAGGGTTTGTTTCCAATAATAGAACTTAACAGACATCACACACCGTAAATATTTCAGTGAGGCCAAGAAGGGAAAAAGAGACTGCAGCTCACAGAATGCTACTGTAAAATGATCAGTGACGTTGCTGGTGACACAGTGATGTAATTTGCGTCATGACCTGGACATATCATCACGTGGGGCAGCATTCGAGCATTCGCCCCAAAGGGGCGAATTATATAGAGTTGTGATGATGTCACACCCATGTCATGACAGTGCATTGCCTGATGTCACAGCATTGGCACAATGCTGATTTCCCCCCCCCTCCCATTTCCACCACCATTTTTTCCTCTGCCCCTAAGGGCAGCCAGCGAGAGGAAGAGACCTGGCCTCCTAATCTGAGTCAAGTGGCCCCTGAGGCACTGACAGAATTGCAGGGGTTTGGCTTGCTCCTAACCACCAGTGGGCTACTAGGGCCGTGTCCCACTGAGAAATCTCCCTGTAAGTTAAATGGCCAGTCTGCCCCTGCAGGCTTCCTATGCAGAGGCATCAATGTGGAAGGGGCTCACTGATGTAAAATTCACTCTCTTAAATTGAAATATTCACCTGTCATTCGATTTATTAATAGTCCACTTTGCAACTTGCATTTAAGCCTATGTCGTCCCACTGATGTTTAATCCAACTGATATAAAACATGGGGTTGGATCTTGCAATTTGTTGCTGTCAACACAAAGGCATTTCCACCAGTGGAGAAAGGCTGATTTCCCTCTCCCCTGCTGCAGACCCTCACATCATATCAAGCGCTATTCCTGCAGTTCCCTAAACCCTAGGGCAGGATATTAGGAAGCGGGGGGGGCTATAGCAGAAGAGGATGGTGGGAGTCTTCCATTCTGCAAATGGAGTTCATAGGTAATGCTCTGCTTCACTGAATTTTTGTTGGTCAAGCTGTTGTATAGCACTTGCCTCATCATTACCCAATATGGTCTGCACAACTTGTGACCTCTAACACTGATTGTTGCTACCAGCCATCTATGGCACCCTATCAGACTCACAGTGTCAAAACTGGAATTTAATCACACGCCATGGAAACTACATAGTCAGAGACAGTCTACCTCTAAAAATTAAGGAAGGACTGATGCTTTCCTATCCTGCTTGTAAACTTCCCAAAGGCAACAGTTGGCCAGTACTGCAAATAGCATTCTTGACAAGATGAGCACTTGGTGTGATCAGCATAATTTTTGTTATGTTCTTAACCTACAGTTGATGCCCCCAAAAAAGACAGACATGGGTGGGAAATGAAACATATTGGATTAAGTTGCGTTTCCAATCTCTTTTGCAAAGTAGTACAAACAAATGTTCAAGGTGAATGAGGGGTAAACCACCTCTCTTTCCCCTCACCATTAATAGATTTTGGATGTTTGGATCAAATGTGGTTCTGAGTTTGTTTGGGGGGGGGTGTTTCTGAAAGGACTCTAGACAGATTGTGTACTCATGGCTGTTGAGAGCCAGTATGACCACCTGGTCAAAGATCTGTACTTTATCCCACACACACCAAACCCAAATATTGTATGGGGGGGGGGGAATTACATGAGAAGTCTAACTATTAAGGTCCCCAGAATTTTGTCCCCTTAGCCCCATCTTATATTGTCTAGGATTTAAACAAAAGAACTGGTGGCAACCATTTGTTCACTTCTGTGGTTTAACTACACTGCAAAATGGCTGATGCAAAAGAGAACTAGGCAGACATGCTCTAAGAAGCAGGGCCAGCAATTAGGGACTAACTATGGCACATTAGACCATTTAGAACAGGGATAGGTGTATCTCAAATGCCAGATCATTTTTCTCAGTATGAAGGACTGGTTCTCCACCCGAGGAAGCTTGGCAGTGCCCTGATATGTTATCAGCACCATTAGAGCTCAGCTTCTTCCCAGGCTAAGTATAGACTTCATCTGTTTCCCCTGATTTTTGTTTGTGACCCCTCCACCATCTTCAAGAGTAGGAGTTGCAGGGAGTTCTTGACAGTCAGGAAAAATGATTGCCTACTTGTGATTTAGAATGTAGGCAAAAACAACACCAACCATCGTGGTCCTTAGAAGTGTTAGCATTTTAGTAATTATCAAATATTATCTTTGAGCTCCAGAGAACAAGACTTACTGATTTAAAACTCCAGGATAGGTGAATACAAATTCCACAATTTACAGTTAACATTGTGTTAGCTCATTCAAATTGTCCTGTAGAAACAGCTAAAAGCATGGCAAAATTACATTAAAATTATTCATTGAAGTGTGTTTTATTTGGGGAGTTGAAGGATCCTTAATAGAAAAGGGGGAATTTATCATAATGTTAACATCGAAAACTCACAATTTTTGCCATTAATTTGATTAGAAAGAACTTTGGGATTATGAATGTTCAATTTTATAGTCTTAGTCTGAATTAGTGAGCGGGATAGGACTCACTCAGATGCTTTTTTAGGAGCACAGCAGGATGTCCTGAATTAATAAGAAAAGTAGTGCTTCAATGTAATTTAACACTGGATTTGATTTTTAAGTATATACAGTATCAATTCTGAGTTTATTCTAGTGCTTGGGGCAGTGTCTGTGTTTAGATGCCATATGGAATGTAGTGATTTCATTTGGGAAATGGTGCAGCAACCTAAAATTAAATTTGCCATTATAGAAGAGTCCAGAAGTATATATCATGCTTCATCCACCAGGATATTACGTACACAAATTAATTTCCAGTAGCAGATGTAAGACCCGAGAGCAGGAAGCTTTCTTATCTATCCACAAGGACCAAGTGAGTTAAAAGGGCCACTGCATTTATTTTCAATTTTGAAAACAGTTTTTTAAAAAAACGTATGGAACACTACATAGAAGAGACAAAAAGTAAGTCGCAAACTTAATGCACTGCAAAATGTGAATTGCTTTTTCTTTCTGGCAGATGTTCCATGAAAGGCATAAGTATTCTTAATTAAAATGCTTTAAGTCAAATGGCCAGTTGGTTTAGTGTGAGAGTAGGCAATGAACGCCTTGTCTTTAGCCTAGCAATTTAAAGAAGAGTATGGCTTTCCAGAGCAGCTCAAGTTAGTTGTACCTAAGTCCCATTGAAATTAATGGGACAAATGAGACAACTAGCTCAGGTCTTAAATGTGATGTTGACTCCATCCTATGCATGTTTACTCCAAAGTCCTGTTGAGCTCAATGGTTTGTTAAGGACAGCAGCCTTAATGATGACTAGCTAAATAAGGTCCTCGGGTATAGAAAACACACTAAATACAGTTATGTATAAAAGTTTCCAAATCCATGTGTCCAGGGGTCATTTCGTAGAAAAAGAGGTTCAGGAGCTCATTAGCATAACTCATTAGCATAACTTATTTGCACATGCCACACCCCCTGACATCACCAGAAGTGTGTCTGAAGGTGTGTTAATGATATAAAGAAATTTGTAAGAAGGGGGAGAAGCATTGCGGGAAGCCATTGGAGGGAGGGGAGGAAGGGAATGGGGTAGACAATGGATCGAATGATTTAATTTTATATGTTATGTTCCTAAGAAAATAAAATTTTGTTTACCAAAAAAAGAAGTGTGTCTGAAGGCAACAACCGCTGCTAAGGCTCCACTAGACTGTTTTGAATTGCTAGCTATGGATGCACAGATCTGTCCTCACAGAGGAGGGAGAGCTTGTACCTGAATAAACCTTGGCCTTAAAGGTGCCACTGGACTGTTTTGGATTGCTATCTATGGGGGGGGGATGCACAGATCTGTGCAGGAAGGAAGGAAAAAAGAGAAGGAAAGAGAAGGAAAAAAGGAGAGAAAGAGGGAAGGAAAGAAGGAGGGAAGGAGGGAAAGAAAGAGGGAGAGAAGGAAATAAGGAGGGAAAGACAGAAAGAGAGAAGGCGGGGCTCTGGAGGACTTCCCTGGGCTCTGCGCCTCGGCGCGGGGGGGGGCTGTGCAACTTACCTGTCTGCTTCTTTCTCTGACTGAGGGCTGCTGGGAGCAGGGGGTGGGGCTTGTTGCATGTGCCCACCCCCTGGGTTCTTTATTGCCGGAGCTCCGCTCCTGTGCGTTCCTGCAGGAAATGACCCCTGCATGTGTCAACTCCTTAGAATGCAAAATTCACATGCAGCTAGCTATAGCCTAAATGGAAGTCATGCTAGTAATCAAATGGCCATGTGTTCAAAAGCCAGCAGCCAGGGTTTTCTAGAGTAAGCCAAAGGTGCAGTTCTGCTGTACCTTCTAAAAAAACCTGAAACCATTCCCTGAAACAGGAAAATTAAAACTCTCAATGCATATTTTTATCCCTAAAGAAAGGCATGAGATGTTCTAGGCCAGCATTGGGAGAAGCTACTTTTTGTGGCACAAATGCTTTCCTTTGTTGCCCACAAGTAAATGCAATCACTGACACAAAGCACAACTGTTGCAAAAATATTAGCATGCAGATGCTCTGGTGTTTTGTTAATGCATTTAATTAAAATACAATATCTTCATTGTTCTCTCCCCACCCCCCAATGAATGTGTATTATGGCATAGAATCTAGGCAGTGTTAAATGAATAAAATTCCTTATATTGCTTCTGTTCTCTGGAAATCTTTATGCCGGCATTGAGCTCCCGTCCAAAAGTCATCATATACTCAAACCTTCAAAAAAGTGCAAGGTATTATAATTTCATCTACAGTTTTAAACCTCCCCAGTCAGCAGGCACAGTCAGCAAAAAATGCTGAAGTCAAAGAAAAGAGCAGAAGAGTTGCCTGAGGAGTCCTTAACAAGTAGTTGTCACTGTGAAGAAAAATTAGCTTTCCTTTCCTTCTGAAACTTATGCTGAAATTAAGATTGCCAGCTGTTTTCTGATCAAACTCTGCCTTTAACGGCTGTACAGAAGGCAGAGGTTCTGAATCTCCACCTGCTATGCAGGTTGTTACAGGCACGCTAGAAAGAGGATTCAAAAAGGGTAGACCAGTGCAGTCTTGCTGAGAGAAACATCTCAGTCCCACGAAGCAGCTTATTGGACGTCCCCTTTCTTAAAGGACTAAAGTTGATTGAGTTCTTGATGCTTTTTAAAACCACTTTTTTAAAAGGATGATCAGGCAAACTTCTCTGGGCATCTTATCATTTCAGGCGGGATAGGTCTATCAACAGCTACATGCAGCTTCCACACTCATTTCACAGATGCTCATGAAAGATGAAGCTTTGTTTGTGAGTTCCTAGAGGAAACTCGCAAATCTCTGTTAGAAACGCAATATTAGATTAGTTGGGCCTCGGTGTGGCCCGCTTAGGCAGTTCTTGTGGCCTTATGCCTCCACACAAACATCCCCATTTGGTGAATCTGCTGCATAGTGTTTGAACCCATTATTTGTCATGGCAGCAGTGTGGTTGCATCTAAAGGATACTCACTTGTGGGAAGAACCATTGCAGAGAGCCAGTTTGGTGTAGTGGTTAAGTGTGCGGACTCTAATCTGGGAGAACCAGGTTTGATTCCCCACTCCTCCACTTGCACCTGCTGATGTGACCTTGGGTCAGTCGCAAGCTCTGGCACAGCTGTCCTTGAAAAAGAGCAGTTTGTGTCAGAGTTCTCTCAGCCCCACCTACCTCACAGGGTGTCTGTTGTGGGGAGGGGAAGGGAAAGGAGTTTGTAAGCCGCTCTGAGACACCTTTGGGTAGTGAAGGGCGGGGTATAAATCCAATCTCTTCTTCTTCTTCTTCTTCAGAAACATGCATAAGAGTCTCAACTAAAAAATGAGCAGGTTGCTGGCAAGGCGGCAACCCGAGAAGCAATCGGGAGAGGATCAGAAAGACACCTCATCTGATACAATCGCTTTGGATTTGCTGTTGTCTCTTTCTGCACCTCCCACCTGTACATTTTGAAGTGCCTCCAGCACTTGTTTTGGAACTGATTATGCTGTCTTGGCAACCTCTGGCACTGAGCACCACTGTAAGTTTGAAGAAGCAGAATTCCACGCACTCGGTATTCATAGATGCCAGCGAGTTTTGGGGCGCAATGCAGGAATCAACTCAACATCAGGAAGGAGTTGTGGCAAGCGACATCATTAAAAAATCAACATTGTTTCAGGATTCCTCCAGTAGAAAGTTCTGTTTTCTTGATGTGAAAAGTCGTTACCCAATTCTCTATATTTAGCCAGTTAAGTCTTGTGAATGGGAGTTCCGGTAATAAATTGAATAAATGTTTTGTTAAGGTCCTACTCTGTCGAGTAAAGGAACACTTTTTACCATGCGATAAGATCTAGATCCCATGCCTTATTGCGAAGTGGCGAAATAAAAGCCATTTACAGTGCAGTCCTGTGCAGTTACGTTTTAAACCCACTGAAATCAATGGTCTTAGAGTGGAGTAACTGCACAGGATTACATTACAGGCAACTTGAAGGAGTCATTTAATACACAATCATTTTTACTTGGCATCAGGCCGTTAGGCAGAGAGGCTGTTGGAGGCAGAGAGGGAAGGAGTCCCGTGAAGAGTGTTGGCGCTTCAGGGCTCTCTGAGGCGCCCTGTCCCTCTGCTACAGCCAGGCAGAGGGGCTCAGCCAGTGGGTTCTTCGGCTGAGGGCCCGCGCAGTCCCCCCTCAGTGGGAGTTTTGCACACCTGTCCCCGGTGTGCAAAATGAACCCCATGCTTGTGATTCTTTCATTTTAGGAGCATTACGGTATAGCTGTGTTTTTTATTCTAAAGGTAATGAGTTGTATCCGAACAGCTTTTCTCCTGGAGAAAAAGGAGGAGGGGTCCTCTTTGCCCACCCAAAAAGGCTATGCAGAGAATCATGGCACCTGCATGAACCGAAGCCATGTGGGGAAAGGGCTTGTAGTACTGAGGGTATGTGGTGGGCAAGTCTCAATGAAAAAGCTGGTTGCATCCAATCCATTGATCCCTGTAATAATAGATTTCTGATCATCTGGAAATTGCTGTTATCTACATATTTTTTTCTGTTTTAAAATTTGTAAATATCTAAACTGCCAATGTGTCCAAGGGCCTTCCGACACTGGCCAGGGCCATTGGGGGACATTCCTCTGCCCTCTTCTCCCCCACTTCCAACTGTGTCACTTGCCACACTTTCTCCCCCTGCCTCTTGTCCCTTGTTGCCATCTGTGCCGCCGGCCTCATCTCCTCCCTCGGCTCCTGCCTTGGTAAGTTGACTCAGTCAGGGGCCGAGGTCTGGGCCATGGAGGCAGTCGGCGCTGTCACGGTCCAGGCGGAGAGAGGTCTCCTGCTGCAGCCTGCCTCCAGACCCAGACAAGGACTACTGAAGGATGCAAGGAGACATTTCTGTGCGTGTGTTTTAACTCCAGGTGTGGGTTTTCAGTCAGAGGCTTGCTCATGCACACATGTATATCTCCTGATTCCTGACTGTGTGATTTTTCAGCATGTTGGGTGCCATCCAACAAATTAAACTATACCTTCATTAGGACAATATAACTTGGAGTAAATTGAGGTTGGGATAGAAATGCTGGGGAGCGGGATTGTTCAACTCAGCAATAAGCCCTGACTATAAATTGTTGAACTCAGTCAGACTTACAAGCACCTTGGCGAGTCCTGCAGTGTTTTTAAAGCACAGCAAATAATTTCTTTCAAAGGTTTCTTGTGTTGCTAGAACTAGTTAGAACCAAACCAAAATGGATTCTACCCGTGTCACTGGTCACTTTCCTATGAGCTCTTTAAACCCACTTTGGGTTCTCAAGGCAAACAGGTTTTGTTAAGCTTTCACACACCTAAAGGATAAAGTGTAACAAAACAAAACAAAAAAAGAATCAGAACAGGTTCTAGAAAATCTATATCAAAGCTTCATTAACTGTGGGGGCACAGCATTTTATCCTTTAGGTATGTGAAACCTTTTAAAAAATCAGTTTACCTTCAGAAGTTGGATTAAAGCACCCATGTGACACGCCTTCCCTCGGTCATCACCCTCTGCTGTCAGCAGAAACAGCAAGAAAAAGTGGTTAGTGAAAGGAATCATCATACTAGACATTTCGCAAAATTGCCATGTCCTGAAACTTAATACAGTTTGTTTTCACTTAAAGGCTGCTGAGTCTAAATTATAGATTATGAATCATTGCTTCACATTGCTAGTACCTAAAGGACATTACCTATATTTCCAGTACTGTTTCCAGGCAAGAACAGCCCAACATCTCCTTTTTTGAGCTATATTCATTCTGGCAAAACGTACCGCTGGTAGAAGGCAACTGTGCTGCAAGTGTACATAATCTACGGACTTTGTGTGAAACAACTAACTCAAGGCGAGGGGGAAAAAAGCAGCATTGTTCTAGTGTTCTGTTTTTCACAAGCCTGTATTCATATCTCATCCTTGTTGTTTGCAGGAGAGGCAGATGTGAACCAGAACAATGGGACCTCCACTAAGCGCACAGCGGTGACAGACTCCAAGGGCACAGCAGACCCAAAGAATGCCTGGAAGGAGACCAACCCAGCTGACACGACTGGTCGCCCCCATTTGGTCCGCCTCTTTTCCCGAGATGCCCCAGGGAGAGAGGACAACACCTTCAAAGATCGGCCCTCTGAATCAGATGAGCTACAGACCATTCAGGAAGACACTGCAGCAGCTTCTGAGAATTCGGATTTGATGGCTTCACAGAAACGCTCCTCTTTCCGGCATGGATCCAAACTTGCAACTGCAAGCACCATAGACCATGCTAGACATGGATCCCCAAGAAGATACAGGGAACCAAGTCTACTTGACTCACTGGGCAGATTCTTTGGAGGTGACAAACATGTCCCCAGGAGGGGCAAGGTGAGCTCAGAGGAAAGGAGAACAGAATAGCAGCAACGCAGTCAAGAATTGTAAAAGAAAGGGTGGGAGAAAAATCAAGCAAACTGAATAACCTCCATAGAGCAAGTGTTGACTTAGCCATCGGGATGGGATTGTTGATTTCTAAAATGTCGATAGGCTTTCTGATAACCTTTTCTAAAAAATCAATTGCACACAAGAAAAATATTCTTACAAAAACTTCCTCTCAAATTGACCAGAACTTTTAATTGCCCCTATTCCATCTGGAAAGTGGAAATGTTGTTAAGTCTGGCTATGGCAAAACTGTATAGGAATTGTCTGTTGTTACCGTAGTTTTAAGTGTCACTGCAGTCACATTGGGGAAAGTTTCAGTCCTCTTTTGATATTTTTTTTTCCATTGGTGATACTATCCCTGTGATGTTTCTTAATATCTGTTTGGAGAAGCGCCCTAAGAAAGACAATTATGTATGGCATCTCTGTGGTAGCTTTATGGGAACTGACTTTTGTAGTCTTGTGTTTATTTCTGTGCTTGCTTGTTGGTGTTCCATGTCATCAGGCTGTATAGTGTCTATTGACATGGCTGTGGGACTAATGAGGGGTTTTGTAAAACCTAGTCAGTCCTTCTATTTGGTTTTTCTTTTTCAACGAGAAAATCAAAACAAGTGAAATTGGGATAGGGTGACAAGATTAGAACAGCTTTGTATTACTTCTATGAAACTGTACTTTTTGATTGCTATACATTTTGAGATTTAATATAAGAAACTGTGTATCAGAAATGTTTGGGATGTCTGTAGCAAAAAGTCGTTCCAGTATATAAAAAACAATATGTAGTCTTGTTCAGATGAAAAGCAGAGAAAAAGCATGACGAAGGAACGGATGTTCCTAGAAAAACATCTGTTTCTTCAGCTGCGGTTTTCCTCTTTAACGTTTTGTGTCATCTTAGTGTCTTCTAAAACTATTCGGCTCCTGGCTGTTACATTTTGTATTTTATATGTACCTTTTTGATCTGGCAGACACTTCTGATGTTTGGAAAATTTTGTTGTGAGGAAGAACAACCATTTTTGGCAAGTGCTGACGGCACTCCTGCTTCTTCTCTTCATCATTAAGCAAAGTTCACACCTGTCAGGGAGGATGTTGTAGCATTTGACCGTCTCTCCCTGTAGTGAAACGTTTTCTGATGCGTTCAGGCACTTAGCCCCTAATTATAGGTTTCTTATTGTCTAGGGGGTCTGCGTTAGTTTGAGAAGTGTTTAATCAGACCGCAAGACATCCCGAAGCAGCTAACCTTTACATTCTTTAATTGTGATTAGAGACTGTGAGGCGTAGCATCCTTGTGAAGAGCTTGCTGTTACTGCTGCAGCTAATGTCAGGCTGGAAGTTGGTTACCAGAAGAATTCTGCACTTTGCTTTTGAGATAGGGCGCCAATCTGCATTGTTTGCCAGTATAGGGCAAGTCTCTCAGGTGTATAGGGCAAGTGATATTTGCAACAGCAGCCAAGTGTCGTCAAGAATAATTGGCTACAGTGCAGAAAAACCTCTGCTTGGATTCAGGCTCTGAAACAGTAAGCGCCTTGGCATGCTGTCTGGCTCGCTGAAACACAGTCAAAATGTTGAGAAGTCAAAGAACTGACAAGTGTAGAATGCCTGTCTAAAGACATTATTTCTCATACCCCAAGGAAACAATATGATCGTTGTGGTTAAACCTGCACCTGCCGTGCACAGTCAGGTACTGTTTTTACGCATAGATAACTCAGAAGCATTCCTTTCAAGTTCTTAGTGGTGGTGAATTAAGTCTAGGTCACATTGTGGTTGTCTCTAGATTTACTAATCATTGTGAAATCTGTGTAGCTTTTAAAGACTATTCTTGTATAGATGCAACGTCATATGAAATGCCATTCTTTTGTAGTGTTGATTCGTAACACCCTGCACTGGCTTTTTCTCTGCTCTCATTGGTACATTTAAATCTCCGTAACTTTGAAAACAGTGCCTAAAGATCAAAATAAAAAAGTCACTGATGATACCTTATGCTTAGCTGCGACAGGACAACTGTTTTTAAATGTTGACTTGTAAATATCATGGCCAAAGTCAGAGGAAACAGCTGCCCATGCTGTGGGGCAACACTATTGCTCTCAAATAATACTATCCTAGGAATACATTCCAGGAGACTGTCAATGCTGGAAGTTTCTTTATCAAGTGCCATAGCCATTTACTACCAAGTACACATGTGTGTTTTTCAGGAAGGCATAAAGTGGTTGCTATTGTGCAGTTGTCTTGAAACAGTGTGAATTTTAAAAAAACAGCCATTGTCGGTTCACGATTATGTCAAAACAGTCAGAAATGTAGGCACCATTTTTCTCATTGTGTTTAAAGTGAAATAATAGTTGCTGGTTATTGGAGTTGTGGGATGTTAAAATCCAAATACTGATGTACTTTAAAAGCATCTGGGAAAATAACTAGAAAACAAACAAACAATTGTATAGAAATATAACCTTTGGACACATGGTTGTGGCCAAGCGTCATCCCCTTTGTTTGAATGGGACTGGATTTGCAGCAGACAAACACTGGAAACATACTGGGTTGGATGCTACCAGCTTTTCTCCTCAATCTCATCTGATTCCCCTCCTTACTGCAGCTCCTATCCCATCTTCTCCCGTGTAGGCTTTCAGTGGCCAAAAGATTCCTTTTCTCGCTCATTTTGACAGTGGAAGGGCTGGTAGGATATAACCCACAATGTTGCAGAACTCCAATATCAGTTAAATAGCTGATGGTGTGGAAAGATATAGTAAAATGATAATGGAACAGATCATGCAGGTGGCTTCTCCCAAACCTACTGGAGCTGGGATGATGATCAGTAGGACCTTCCCGTCTTCTCTCCCAGCTACCCCAGGGCGAAATCATATGTCTGATCTACCCACACCAGCAAGTGCTGGAATGCAGGCAAAACAAACGTCCTTTTGTCCAGACTAAAAGTTGACATTCAGTCAGAGTGCATAGAAAATTCCTTGTGGAGGCATATTCTTCTTTTCTTATTAACATCTGTGGCTGAAAATACATGTATGCATAACAATCTCCTTTGTTTAAAGAGAGGAGGAAGAAGGGAAGCCAGATGAATGCTTGTTTTGTTCTTGCCTCCTCCTCAACCCTGCAGGAGGCAGGTTTCTCTCTTGCTATGGCATTTGCTAGGGGTAGGAGAAAAAGAATAAAATGTGCAAATATAGGGGATGGAGATTTTGTCTGCAGCAGAAAACATATCACCTGTATTTCCATATTGAGGTATAAAGCCTACATGTCATCTGCAGCGTACATGCAGAAAGCTGATCGTGAACAGGGCAAGAAGGTTTGAAATTTCAGAGTTTTATAAGGTAATGATTCTCTCTAAATAAACCAAGTGCCATATTTTGGCTGGCTTCAGTAAGTCTTCCTTCTAGTACCTGTCTCAGTGCAAACCAGCATCAAAGAATAAACTCTCAAGGACAGTACAGTGATGTCACACAGTTAGTATAATTATCTTTTTATCAGATTTCAAATAACAGCCAGACAGAACAGGCACTCTCCAAGAGATGCTTTGCTTTATAACAGGTATATGGCAAAAATCAGAATGCATATTTCAAGATGAGTGAGAAGGTTGGCCATGAAAAGTTAGCAGCAATCAAGTTATTGCTTTCTCACTGCCTCCAAAGGCCTTTGTGGCAGAAGCTACCACTCAAAATTACTACCTTCCTAACTGCAACAAACCTATTGCTGCTTTTGATTACTCAAATCTTGCATTAACAATGTGCCAATACACACACACACACACACACACACACACATCTGCTAAAGATATACAAGTCTAACTCCCAAGTGTTGCAGTTGCTGTTGTGTTTTTTTTAATTGTAGCGCTCAACATATTGTAGGACATTTATTTGTTCCAGCACCAAACTTGATTTACCACCGTCCATTTAAGTGTGTGGTCTGGAGAATCTGTCCTCTTTTTAATACGTGTAATGCAACTGATTTGTATTGTGATAATATGCCAAGGTGCTACCAAATTGCTTTGAACTGTCAGTGTAATTGGACTGGGTATGTTTCTTCTCATTTTAGGGAGAAAATGTAATTAAATTTCCAAGTTGTATCATACAACTATTTCTTTACATTCCTGTATTACCTTCCTAAATATTAATGAGAAGTAACCCATAGCAAATTTAAACCTCCTACTGACTTGTGTGGTGGCCCTGAGCATTTCCCTGCCATAGCTGCGAGAGTGATGCCTCTGTGGCACTGGCCTTGCATTGTGATTTGGGGGTGCTGAAATGGCACCATGGTTGGTGTGTCCCTTCTGCAGGGTATTTGAGATACCTCAAGGAGGTAGGTTTTAATGATCAAGAAACATAAAGCAAGAACAGAAGTGGTAGTAAGATGGTCTTTACCCGTGGCAGTAACAATACTGTAAAAATAGGAATTGCCAACAGGAGTGTGGAGAGGTTTAGAGTAGTGGGCAGCATCTGCCCCTGTAGGGCTTTCAAGAGCCCAGCATACCAGTCAGGGCCAATGAGGCCATATGTTCACTGTGGTCCTGGAGGGCCAGATTTTACAGAAATGCCAGTGTCTTGACAAGCAAAACCATTTCAACTTCTTTCCATTCCTTGTTGGGGTTCACCCATTTTTGTTAAGTTACTGGAAACATTCTGGCTTCCTGTGGCATATAATTTAGGGGATTTTGTGCTTTTAAAATACTATACTATATATATAAAGAGACAATAGGAAATATGTCTCTGACTTTTTTCAAACTGGTTGAAATACAGGATTGTTTACAGAATGCTTAAAGGACATTTTTAAAAGTTCGACTCAGAAAGTAATTGAGCAGACATATTAAAATGGATCAAAAATCTGTCTCCTTCAGTTACTCTTAATATTAATGAAAATGTCTGAACAATACACAGGAAGAATTTTACTGTGACTTTTTCTTCTTTCATCTCTGGGAAAAATCTTGTCATATCTACTGGGTTTTTTTGTATGACTGATGTATAAATTGTAGCATTGTAATATATATATAGATATATATATAATTATGGTACTAAATTTCTGGAGTCTGTAATGTGACATGATTTTGTTTCATTGTTTGCCCTTTGTCTATGCTTGAGCATTGATATGTGTTTATTAAATAACTTTCTCACTGCAAACGGGTGTACTAATTATTTTGAGTTTACTATGTTAACATCCTAACCTGAATGTAACATGATTGCATATAGTTTTTTTTGCTGATACACACTTGAGTGCTTTATCAAACTATATGATGGTTAAGAGGGATGGTGAGAACAGGAGGATGCTCCTGTGATCTAACAAAGCTAACTACAAGGAGAAGCTGATCATGAGACTAACCCAGGGTTAGATCTAAAGTACCATGAGCAGATCAAAGCTTTCTGAACAGGTTTCCCTGCCTGTCCCTCCCACTGTCACCAATAGGGCTCCCAAAATTCTGCTCCTGGGAGTCAGCAGACCCTCATGAACAGCATGGGAAGTCTGCAATGGGAAGGAGCAATCTGCAAGATTCTCCACTGCCAACAGAAGTGACGCCACATTAATGTAAGAACCATCAAAGGGCTGTTGCAGCCTCAGAACAGTGCTTTTGGATCCAACCCATATAATTTAAGCTCAGTTTTAATAAAAGCAAGTGAGGAATGGACATACTGTTTCTGGGTGCCTTTGGTTTTCTAGAATTTAGGTAAGAAGTAGTTTATCATAGTAAATGATCAAATTATTGGAAGACAAACAGCAGTTATATTATTTAGAATGGCTAACAATCCTTTCCTCATACAAATTGACATGTCCAATCTACCGTAGTTTGGTAGTGTAATGGGATATTTTTTTTTACTATTTTTAGGAGCAGCACAAGGAGGGAAGTGGAGGGCTATCATGCCGGGGGGAGGGGGAGGTATCAGCAAAAATCATCTCCCCTACCTTGTGCAAGTGGAGTTCTTCCACAGGATCTAACCCACTGTATATAAGTGGAACTCAGTTCATATTAGAGTATCATTGTCTATTGTCTGTGTCTAGCTCTCTAGATTTCATATGAAACAGAAAACAAACAAGTGGTATCGTATTTATTACTAAACAATAATCATGTCATTATCCAAAGGTATAAATCAGGCCTTCCTATGTACAAGTTCATCTGCAATTGTTTCTCTTTCTTGGATTGTATATTAACCATTACAACATCCTAAATATTGTGATACTATGTGTACGGTACAGGAAAATACTTCTCTTCCCCTGAAATGGAAGGTGGAATTTGCATTAATGCTGGTAGTAGAACCTCAAGAAAACTACTTTGATTTCCATTCTGGAAATGGCATCTGTGTCAATGCATGTATTAGCTAAATAAGAGAGGTAACTAAGTACAGAAAGTATAGCTGCTGTTAATTATTAAACTACATGACACTGACTTTTCCCCTGTACTAGCCTGAATGTTACTTCTTAATGTATAGACTGAAGCTTTGTTAAGATTCTAAGGGGAACTTTGATGTAATTCAGCTGAGAGAGGGACAGAATGAAACGTGGCTGTCTACACCCCAGCATGGCATTTTTAGGATTCAAGTGAACAGTGGCCCATACTACAAATGTGTGAAGTTACACAAATATCTGGATGCATACCATTTTCCCCCCACTGTCTTCAAAGAGCTACATCAAAGTATTTCATTTGAAGCTAGTGGCGATGCCACTTTGACTTGTTAAGATGGAATTTCTTCTTGATAGCCCTGTCATAAGGATAGCCCAAGCTAATCCAGTCTCACCAGATCTTGGAAGCTAAGCAGAGTCAGTCCTAGTCAGTGTTTGGTCAATCCCAATCTCCCTGCCTCTGTCCCTAGATGGATGGTTACTGGGGGCCCCCTCGCCTCCAAAAACAAGGCTGGAATTCCCACCAAATAACTGCCAGATAGGATTTTAGCTTTAGAAATAAGTTTTCCATTTATGCAGTTCCAGAGAACCATGGAGTGGAACCTATCTGCATAATCCTTAGAACAATCTTCTAAAATAACCTTCCATATAGGGTTAGAGGCTGAGGCTTGGAGATAGTAGCATGTTGTATTAAGGACATTCAGTCAGCTCATGGCAAAGCTAAACTTTGAACAATGGACTTGTTGCAATTATTTAGACCTGAACAGGAAAACAGCAGCTCCCTGGGGATGTTTCAGCGTGACCTGCAAGTGCGAAGTGAACGATTATCCCATTATCTGACCTCACCTCGTGTACAATTCAAACAGCTGGGGCTGAACTTGTCACAAATGCCGAACCCCTCTGCTTGCCTTTTGCCTGAAGCCATCACAGCAACATCACAAAACGATACTGATATCAGGGCTTGTCAGCTCATGCAGGAAACATGACTTTGAGCATTATTAATAAAACAGAGCGGATCCAAACAGCACAATAGCCAACATAGCCTGGCTGTGATCCAGAGACCAAGAGATAACTGCATCCATCAGTTTTTACACTACTGATGGCTTCTTGCCAGGGGAAGAGATGTCTCATTCCTAACTCATCCCAACAGCACTCATTGTTATCAAACCCAATTGTGTGTGCGCGCGTCTGTTGTACTGTGCACATTGTTCTAACCCCAAAAATCTTGTTGGTCTCTAAGGTGAACACATGAAACTGCCTTATACTGAATCGGACCCTTGGTCCATCAAAGTCAATGGCTCTACAGGGTCTCAGGCAGAGGTCTTTCACATCACCTACTGCCAGATCTTTTAACTGGAGATACCAGGGATTGAACTGGGACCTTCTGCATGCCAAACAGATGCTTTACCACTGAGCCACAGCCCCTCAGAAACATACACACAACTGAATGCACATAACACAGCGATCAGAAACATGGATCCAGCCATGGACTGTTTTACACACACACAGAGTTCATTGTGCAAGCTTTCTTTTTACTTCCACTAAATAATACATACAATTTATGGGAACTGAGTTTGTCTTCCTCCACAGTATTGCTGGTGCTTTGCTTGAAGAGAAAGCTTATAAGCAATGTTCCCTCTAAGCTGAGTTAGTGTGAGCCTGCTCACAGTTTTTTAGCCTCCGGCTCACACATTTTTGTCTTGGCTCAGAAAGGATGGCTCCAGAGCAAACTAATTTATGCAGTAGCCAAATCACTTGCTCACAACTTTAATTGCCAGTAGCTTACAAAGTAGAAGTTTTGCTCACAAGACCCCACAGCTTAGAGGGAACATTGCTTATAAGATACATAATTGTTATGGTATGCATAATGTGCTTTTTTCTTTCAGAAACTACCCCCTTACTAATGCTTTATACCATCAATCCCTATCGCTCTTGGCAACTGTCATGTAATTTAATATTATTTGTATAGGATTGCATCCTATTGCTCCCCACTGCAAAGTTATGAGCCTTACTCTGTACATGAACAGTCATGGGACACGGTGCTTCCCCTTGCACAGAACTCCCAAGCCACATCGACTGATGGAGTGCTTTCTAAGGTGAGTCCCTTGATGGTCTGTGTGACTGCAAGTCGGGTCAGCGGGAACACCCCCCCCCCCGACCTGACTCACATCACACATCTCACGTGGATGAGCACCACTTTGCAAAATGGAGTCATGTATAAAATGTAGCATTTAATAAAGGCTACTTTGGAGCCAGTGGCACACTGTCTTCCTGTTATGCAAGAGATTATTTGAAGGGTCTGAATCTGACAATAGACTTTGTGTTCTCGGGCTCCAAGTATAGCATACAGAGGAGGACGCATACAGGCTGAAAACACTGAATCTAAGGGCCGTTTCAAGGTGTAAAAAATTCCTATACTGATGTGTGTGCAACCCACACATTGATATATGTATTCTAGTTGCAGCTCAGCATTATTGATAGGTGTGGGAGCAGGACACTTCATCTGAAAGATGCACATTTTAACTAGCAAGCACCACCTGCTGGTTAGAACTCCCTCAGCATCACAAAATGCAAGTCTGTACTAATTGGTTGTTTGCATGTTTATTGCATTATAGTGCCTCTTTGATGTCTATTCAGTTATTATAAAAGGGATCAATACACTTAATTTAACTCAAGAGGATCTGGTATCCTCCAGAACTGTATTCTACACAGTGTTCTGTCAAGGTAGCTACCACTGCCCAATAAACAAGAAGATTAAAAATACAGAGCCAATTTCATGTACCAGTGGTATTGTTCTAGAATAGGGATCAACAACTAGGAACCCTGCCACTTATCTTCCTAAAGGGGTGCAAAGGAAATGGTGTTTGTAGCAAAAGAAGTTGTTGCTACCATAAGAAGAGTCCTGTTGGATCAGCCAAAAGTCAGTCTAGTTAATCATTGTTATTCCAATAGAGGTCGACCAGATGCTCTCAGAAAGCCCACGGGCAGGATTTGAAAGCACCCTACTGTTGCCTTCCCCATATATTCTTGCTTTCAATGAGGTTGTAAACCTGGATCAGACCACTTCAAAATGCAGGCACAAACTAATGCCTGCCACACAAGAGCAGCCCTTTCAATTCAGGTCAAAAGCCTGTTTTGAGGATGGTGGCATGCCTTGTACCTGTGATGAAATTACCACGAGGACCTATTGGTGTTGTTGTGAATTCTATGTTATGAGGAGGTGATGAGTGAATGATGAGATCCTAATTGTATCTGATCAGAAGTACTGATGCCTACATATTGTGTATTTGGTGTAGTGGTTAGTTTGGTGTAGTGGCTAAGTGTGCAGACTCTAATCTGGGAGAACCGGGTTTGATTCCCCACTCCTACACTTGCACCTGCTGGATGACCCTGGGCAAGCCATAGTTCTGGCACAGCAGTTCTTGAAAAAGAGCAGTTTCTGTCAGAGCTCTCTCAGCCCCACCTACCTCACAGGGTGTCTGTTGCGGGGAGGGGAAGGGAAAGGCGTTTATAAGCCGCTCTGAGACTCCCTTGGGTAGTGAAGGGCGGGGTATAAATCCAATCTCTTCTTCTTCTATTTGTGTGATAATATTTATGTCTTTTTGGTATTATGTGCCACTGAGGCAGTCTAATTGCCAAAACACTTTTAACTGTTTCATTGTGCAATTTTGGCTCTTTTATGATATACATTTTGGCTTATGATATACATCCTTGCATATTTTTACAATTTTTATATGTTGCAGTTATAGATGATATTTTGCAGGGGCAGTTGTACTTGACACCTATGTGCTTGTAGGGCACACATCAGATTTTTTTTTTTAGGGGTGTGTTCTTTTGATTTACTAAAGACATAGATCTGTTTTCATTTAGATACTTTAGAATTTTACTGTTTTTTTCTTTCTTCAACCTTTTGGGGTACCTAGCCAATCCAATCAATCTAATCAACTTAATCAATTTGTCTTTTCTGGTTGGGTATTTATTCCCTTTTTCCCATAAGCCTATGCCTGCCACACAAGAACACCCTCTACCGATGTCAGAAAGGGGCATGGCCCTCTTTTCGCTCCTATGCTGATTTTCTATCTCCCCCCCCCTAAAATGGTACAGATCACATTAATGCAGAGGTTGAAAGCAGTGAACCAGGCCTTACACCCCTACCAAATGGACCTCTGATGGATGACATTAAAATGCTCTTTTGATCATTAAATTATATACTCTAGTTTTTTTAGCTTGCATTTATCATAGAGACTATAGTATGAAAGTTTGATGAAATAGCTGCTCCTTTTTCCAGGACATTCAGCTGACCCTCAAGGTTATTTTTTGTTTCACTTTTTAATGGTTCTCAGAAGTAGGTTTTTAAATTTCATTGACTGTGAATGCAGGAAATAACAGGAACCCAGAAATTATGGTACAGGAAAGGAATAATTACTGCAGAGCTTTTAGAAGGAAAGAAGATAATAGGTAAATTATCTTTTGGGAAAGTGTGGTATCAAATGTCAGTATACTAATATAGCACTACAGTGGAAGTACTAGTCTGATATCTCCTTGATTGACAACATGCAACAAGAAAAATCTACTATTTGCTTCTGACTTTTCTCCCATTTCATACCTGGTAAAATCATTGGCCACAGTCCTTGGGAGAGTTAAGCCCACATTTAAAATAATATACACACCATCCAATAAAATCACCAATATATAAAACAATTTTTAAACATCATTAAAAATGTAGTAAATGTTTTTACTACAATAAACAGCACCAGAGGGCAGCAAAATAAACACCTTAATAAAAGCAACATGTATCAAACAATTGAAGGAAGAGGGAATTTCATGAAGGAGGATGCCAAGTAGGTAAGTAAATTCTAGTCCTGTCCCCACCACTGTGAAAGCCCTGTCATATGTGCTGACCTGCTACACCTCAGAAGATGGTGAGGCACATCTTCCTGTGAGCTCATGGATAGTTTCCTACTGGAGATGGTAGCCCTTGATGTACACCGCCCCCAAGACATTCAGGATTTTAAAGTCTAAAGTCCATAATCAGCACTGAATTGGGTCTGGGGGGAAAAAACTGCAATCCAGTAATGATGTATGAAAGCTGCTGTGATGTTCATAATTGCTGACCTGTTAATAATTGACAGCCATATTTTGGACCAATTGAAGTTTCTGTGAGGTTTTCAACAACATGCCACCACATACAGTGCATTGCAGTAATCCAGTCTGCAGGTCCCTAGTTATGTAACTTTGGTGATGAAAGAATGGAATTCAGAATACGTGACATTATTTTTTAGAGAAAGATAATTCAATAAAGTAGATTTTTCAAAGGTAACATTCAAAACATTTCTGCTGGATAAAAGAATCTCACTTCCTTCTTATATGTATGTAAGTGCTGTCTAGTTGCAACCAACTTGTGGCTACTCCAGCAAGAAGCTTTTAAGGCAAGAGAGAAGCAGAGGTGGTTTGCCATTGCCTTCCTACAGAGCTTTCTTGGTGGTCTCCCATCCATGTACCGATCCTGCTTAGCTTCCAAGATCTGATGAGCTCTTCCTTCTTAAGGCCAATATAAGTGTCACATTCCCCAGTGAAGGAAATCTATCTATCCTGCTTTTCAGTTAATTAAAGGTAAAGGTAAAGGTTCCCTTGCTCGAAAGCCAGTCGGATCCGACTCTAGGGGTGCGGTGCTCATCTCCGTTTCAAAGCCGAAGAGCCAGCGCTGTCCGAAGACGTTTCCGTGGTCATGTGGCCAGCATGACTAGACACCAAGGCGCACGGAACGCTGTTACCTTCCCACCGAAGTGGTACCTATTTATCTACTTGCAATTTCTTGCTTTCGAACGGCTAGGTTGGCAGGAGCTGGAACTAGAGATGGGAGCTCACTCCATCATGCGGCACCCGGGTCTCGAACTGCTGAACTACTGACCTTCCACAGCCTGCAGTTCAGCGTCTTAACCACTTGAGCCACCGCAGCTCTTTTCAGTTAATTACCACGTAAGAAAACATAATTACCACATAAATTGATATTCCCAGATCAAATAATTGCTTTGCCCCCCATATTAAGAGTCAGTTCTAGTGCAATAGGCCCCCATTGGTGCTGGCCCAATGTAAAAATGTTTTCAGTTCTGCACAGCAGGCCCTGTGGCTTCTTCATCTGTATACCATCTTCAGCTCTAACTAGTTGGTGACCATGCTAGTGTTAAAGGCTGCTCACTTATGAGCCAGAACAGAGTGTAAGGATCTTTTAAATATTATGTTGTATACATTGAGAGCTGACTCAAATAAATGCTCCCCCCTCCCCTTCCAATAGCCCCTGCCTGGAGACTGAACAGGCAGATCTTCAATATGAGGGGAAAGCAGCAATAAACAACAGTGGCTTAACCCCCTGCTGAAATGTTACTGTAAACACCACAGAACTCACATACATTACTGTACAATTGAATCAATGCTGTTTGAAAAGGCCATTGTGTGGATTTTTATGAATCTATGCCATGTCCAGTCACAAATTTGGACTGTTTAATTGTAAAAAAAAAGTCTCAAGTGGCTTTTCAAAACTGACCTTGGCAGAATTTAAAAAATGAAGATTAAATGGAGGGAGGGGAATGGGTATCTCTTTTTAATCGATTCCAGTATCTTTTGAGCCACCAAAAATATCTAATACCCATTCTCTTAAAAGAAAATCAATCTATGTGATTCTCAGCAGGGGCCCATCTCTGAATACTTAATCTGGAGACTGGAACCATGACCAGAAAAGAGAGATCTGCCTACAAGTCTGAGGAAAGCCCCAGGAGGAGGAAGGACTCATTGGGGCCATGCCCAGCAGCAACTATCTGCAACTTGCTTCCACGCAATTTGTGCACTTCACCCAGGTGCAGTGATGGCTACTAGATGACTTGATGCCAAACAAGTTGCCTGATCCAGCAGCAGCCTCTGCACAACATGTGAGACTTGGCCTAGCCTGGCAGCAGCCACCACACAAAACACCTAAACAACTTGTGACCACATGACGTTTGCAACTTGGCCAGACTTCTCCCAGGGAGAGCCTGCCAGAGTGACGGAAGGAGGAAAAGCTGAATGCCAGTATGGTGTAGTGGTCACAGTATCAGGCTAGGATCTGGGAGACTCAGGTTCAAATCTCTACTCTCTGCCATGGAAGCTTAAGAACATAAGAGAAGCCATGTTAGATCAGGCCAATAGCCCATCCAGTCCAACACAGTGGGCCCAAACCCAGGTGCCATCAGGAGGTCCATTGGTGGGGCTAGAATTCCAGAAGCTTCTCTGCCATTTCCTCATCATCCTTTAGTAATCCTTTTACCCTTTGGTCATCCAAAGGCCCCACTGCTTCCCTGGCTGATTTTCTGCTTCTAATGCATTTGAAGAAATTTTTATTGTTGGTCTTTATGTTTTTTGCAATATGTTCCTCATAGTCCCTTTTTCCCTGTCTGATCACCAACCTGCATTTTATTTGCCAAAGCCTGTGCTTTCTTCTATTTACCTCACTCAAACTAGCCTTCCACTGCTTAAAGAAATCTTTCTTACCTTTTCCTGCTTCCAATACTTTAAGTATGCAGACCTTTTGTTATACATATTCATACTTTTCCTAACCTGTTGTATACATTTCATCTGAGCTTCCAGTATTGCTGTTTTAAATAAGAACATAAGAGACGCCAGTGTTGGATCAGGCCAAAGGCCCAACCAGTCCAACACTCTGTCACACAGTGACCAAAAATACCAGGTGCCATCAGGAGGTCCACCAGTGGGGCCAGGACATTAGAAGCCCTCCCACTGTTGATCCCCCCAAGCACCTAGAAGACAGAGCATCACTTGCCCCAGAGCCCCTATCTATACCTTGTGGCTAATAGCCACTGATGGACCTCTGCTCCATATGCTAATCTAATTCCCTTTTGAAGCCGTCCATGCTTGTAGCTGCCACCACTTCCTGTGGCAGTGAATTCCATGTGTTAATCACTCTTTGGGTGAAGAAGTACTTCCTTTTATCTGTTCTAACCCGACCACTCAGCAATTTCATGGGGTGCCCACGAGTTCTTGTACTGTGAGAAAGGGAGAAAAGTACCTCTTTCTCTACCTGCTCTTTTCCATGCATAATCTTATTAACCTCGATCATGTCACCCCTCAGCCGTCGTTTCTCCAAGCTAGAGCCCTAAGCGCTTTAACCTTTCCTCATAGGGAAAGTGTTCCAACCCTTTTATCATTCGAGTTGCCCTTTTCTGCACTTTCCCCAAAGCTATAATATCCTTTTTAAGGTGTGGCGACCAGAACAGTATTCCAAATGAGGTCGCACCATTGATTTATATAGGGGCATTATGATATTGGCTGATCTGTTTTCAATACCCTTCCTAATAATCCCCAGCATAGCATTGGCCTTTTTTTTATTTCAGTCACACACTGTCTCGACATTTTCAGTGAGTAATCTACTACAACTCCAGTCTCTGCCAGTTCAGACCCCATCAATGTGTATTTATATTTAGGATTTTTGGCTCCAATGTGCATCACCTTGCACTTGGCCACATTGAACCCCATTTGCCATGTTGACGCCCACTCGCCCATCCTTGACAGATCCCCTTGGAGTGCCTCACAATCCTCACTGGTTTTCACCACCCTGAACAACTTTGTATCATCCGCAAATTTAGCCACTTCACTGCTTACTCCCAACTCCAAATCATTAATGAACAAGTTAAAAAGCAGTGGACCAAGTACTGATCCCTGCGGTACCCCACTGCTTACCACCCTCCACTGAGAAAATTGCCCACCTACACTCACTCTCTGTTTTCTATGAACTAGCCAGTTTTTGATCCATAAAAGAACTTGTCCTTCTATCCCATGATTTTTGAGCTTACTTAGGAGCCTTTGATGAGGAACTTTATCAAAAGCTTTCTGGAAGTCAAGGTAAATAATATCTATTGGATCCCCCTTGTCCACATGTTTGTTCACCCCCTCAAAGAACACTAACAGGTTAGTGAGACAAGATCTTCCCTTACAGAACCCATGCTGAGTCTCCAAGCATCCCAAAGGGATTTGACCCTCCTAACCTTTCCTTTCAGTTTGGCCTTCATAAGCCCTGCTCATCTGAGAGAAGTTACCCCTTCTAAAGTTAAATGTGGTTGTGTTGGTCTTTTTTGGCAACTCCCTATTTACATAAAATGCTAAACTTAGTAGCATTATGGTCACTGTTCCCAACCGGTGCTATCTTGTTTACATCACTCACCAGGTGTTCCCCCTAAGCTGAGTTAGTGTGCGCTAGCTCACAGTTTTTTAGCCTCCAGGTCATGGATTTCTGTCTTAGCTCAGAAAGGATGGCTCCAAAGCAAAATGATTTATGCAGTAGCCAAACTGCTTGCTCACAACTTTAAAGCCAATAGCTCACAAGGGTGAATTTTTGCTCACAAGACTCCACAGCTTAGAAGTAGCATTGATCATGAGCATTACTTAGGGCCAAGTCCAGGATTGCCTCCCTGGTAGGTTCTGTCACCATCTGCTCCACATACGTATAGAGAGACCTCCCATTTGAGAATGATAAGAATACAGGAACAACCGGCGAGACGTTTTCATGCAATAGATACTATATTGAAATTTTATACAAATATCCACAACGTGTAATCCAACATTTAAAGTGCTAAGTTTATAAATTCATAGAAAATCATCTAATAGTTCATGCATAAGAATTACAATGTAATAAGAGAATCACAAATTATTGTATTAACGAAGCTTCCAGCTTGTGCCTTCGTTTCGATCCTAAACTTCCTCAGAAGTAAATTCTCTTATTCATCATTTTGCATTTAGTGAGTGTCGTTTATTTTGTTTTCCAATAATTTCCTCTTTGCTTTTCAAAGCTTATATTCCAAATAGGAAACAACAACCTTCATGTTAGGCTCCAGTCCAGTCTGCTGCACGCTATTAAATGCTAGAATGCCTAGCTGCTTTCCTTAATTCTTTTGCTGTTTCTAAATCATCCTCTATCCTTTGATCTGGTGGGTAATAACAGACTCCCAGAGTTAAGCCTCCTTTTGGGCACACTATTTCCACCCATAGTGTTTCTGTAAGCAAATCTGTTTCTCCTAGATTCTCGATTTTACTGGACTGTATACCCTCTCTGACATACAGAGCCACTCCACCTGCAAGCCTTCTCTCCCTCTTCTTCGGACCTAATTTACATCCAGGAATCATTGTATCCCACTGATTATGCTCATCCCACCAAGTTTCTGAAATGCCCACAAGGTCGATGTTCTCCTCTGACACTAAGCATTCCAGCTCCCCCATTTTACTTTGAACCCTTCTAGCATTTGCATATAAACATGTATAATTCCCCAGACACATTAGGCCCGTAACCTTCCTCCTGCAGCCTCTAGACCTTGTCAGGCAGTCAATATTGTTTGTCACCCTCTCAGTGGCCAGTCCTAATCCATTTCCCTCTTGAACTAGAGACATTTCCTTTCCTGTTGGCTTTCCCCCAAGGATTTTGTTTAAAAACTGCTCCGCCACCTCATTGATTTTGAGTGCCAGCAGCCTGGTTCCTTCTTGGGACAAGTGAAGGCCATATCTTTTGTGCAGGTCCTGCTTATTCCAAAGAACATCTCAGTAGCCCATTATGCACTGACAGCTTACTCCGGAGAATCCGAGCAGTCAAGCCTTTAAACTTGTCTTCAAATTTGTGCGCCTGCCCTAGCCACCATTCTTTTTTCTCTGGTGTATTTATTCTGTAGTCTGTGTATTTATTCTGCAACTACAACCCAAACCTGCAGTTTTTGCTCAATTTGGGTGAGAATGTCACTTGTGACATGGGGGGGGGGGGGATCATCCAATTTTTTAAAAAAAATTATGCAATTGCCCTATTGCAGCTGTACAGTAGTGTCCAGTAAGCGCCTTCCATTTAAATCCTCCTTGTTCTCCTTTTTCTTATTGCCAAGATCTAGTGGCTTTTCTGTTGTGTTATCAGCCACTGTAAAAAATAAGAAAGAGTCAACCTGATCCTGGTCTCCTCCCCCCCACCCCCTATAGAGCTTGTGAAGAGACTTTTCGGATAGCTGGCAGAGAAGCATGGTTTTTTCCTTGTTTTTTTTTCTTTTCCCCAGTGATCTGAGACTAAACTCATGCCCCTGGTAAAAAAAAAAAAAAAAAGTAAAATGTAAGGCAACAAGGTGCAATTTTAATGTTAGGTTTCCAGACTTACAAAATGGTGTCCCCCCCCCTAAAAAAACTTTTTTCACTAAAGCATGAAAGGGAGAAATGCTTTCAAAGCCTTAGGCTTCCCATCTCAGTTGCTCCCTTTTTACATCTCATGTCAATTTCATTCCGCACTGACATTCTCCCCTTTTGTTTGTATTCAGTACTGAAATTTAATTTTTTTTTCTACACTGATGAAGGGGTGGGATAGCAGCTGAATGGCTTCCCAGGCATGCATGGCTCAGAACAGTGGGCAGGAAGGCTAGGGAAGGGAGGACATGGCAAGCTGATGTGGAGAAGCCAACACAGGGAAGCTACCACCGACTTTGCTGAGCGCACACACGAGGGAGGGGGCACACCACAGCCTCCCCTTTCTCTCCTCTCCTACCCACTCCCCCATCCCCTGCAGCTTGCCACCACTGGGCTTTTCCAGGCACTGGCGACCCATAGAGGGGCGCAAGCTTGGCAGTTGGCTGTCTGGTCTGTTGGTCGGTTTGTGCTTCAATGGTGTCAGCATTCACCATGGCTGTGGTTGTGGAGTCACAGCTGGAGCCATGGGGGAGGTGAGGGGGACAGGCTCGGGCAGTCATTTGCATGCTGGACTGGGGGTGCTGCTAATGCAATGCATACCTGGCTGCTAGTGCAAAAGGAGACCTGTTCACCAACTGTAGAAGGAGTCCCTTCTGAGGGAATGTTCCCCCTTTCTTCAGCTGGGTGACCTCTAGCCGGTCACATACACTCAGCCTAATTTACTCCATAGGGTTGTGGTGAGGATAAAATGGAGAGGAGAATGATATAAATTGCTTTGGGTCCTCATTTGGGAGAAAGGTTGGGTATAAATGAAATAATAAGGCTGAAGATTTGGGGGCAAATAAAGGACAGGTTAGTTGGAGAGTGGGAAGGGAGAAGCAGGGGAAATGGAGAGCATATAGGGGCCACCAGGACAACAGAAAGAAAAAATACTGTGGGCAAGGGAAGATGGGAAAATGAAGTGACCCCCGCAACTCCTTGCAGGATCCCCACTCATAAAGTTTTCTGAATTCTGACCTTTACAAAAGATAGATATGAAATACTGGTTGGTATGTGAGTGTGAACTTCTTGTGTCACAATCCATACCATGGAATAGGATGATGTTCTTGTACCTTTGTGTAGAAGAGGAAATTTGAGCAGATGCTGCTTGTATAGCAGGATTTTTAAAAAGCTAATGCTTAAGTAAGTTTTGCTACACAACTATTAAAATATCACAGCAAAATACTGAAGCACTGCTCTTCTTTATATCTAGTCTCCCTATTACTCCCCAAAGCCTTCACATTGTCTATTGCGCTGTTTGTTCTTCCCAATGCACTAGACGTCTGCCGTACACCTGCTGCATTATGAAAGGCTTTGTGTTAGACTTACATCTTGCACTACAATCTTATTCGGAGTTACCCCAGTCTGTGCTCATTGCTTAAAGTGGGCTTAGATTTGCATCACTCTGCATAGGATTTCATTGTAAGGGCTGAAAACAAGCCCTTGTAGGGCAAGGTGTATAAAGGTAGTGAAATTTCATTTACTGTATGCTGTGTTGACAACTTTGAAGTAGCAGAAAGATGTCAACAGGGAGGGTGAGGGATAAGAGAGAGAGAGAGTCTGATCATGCCACAATGGAAATGGATGCATCTTAATATAAGAAATGTTCATTAGGATAAGGAAACCCATGCTTTGTGCCTTGAGTTTGCTTCTGGCACTCAGAGGAAACTCCTGGTAAGTCCTCTGGTTCTAAAAGGAAGGAAGGAAGGAAGGAAGGAAGGAAGGAAGGAAGGAAGGAAGGAAGGAAGGAAGGAAGGAAGGAAGGAAGGATATAAACCACCCACGATGGTCACTTCTGCTTTCTTTCTCGTTCTGGTAGTTTCTTCATTCGAATTAATGAACAGCATTTTAACAGCTCTTGAGTTTGAAGCCACCTCGCCACTCACCTCCTCTTATCTCCTGGCTTTCATCCACCTGAGCTTTCCCTGTTGCCTTGGCAGCTGCTGTTGCCTAGTTACAAGAGGGGGGAATGAACCTGCTCTAACTTGTCCTTTTCAAGCAGAGGAGTTTTCCAAAGTACTGTGAGCTGTCAATAGGCACAAGCAACCCTTTCTCATTTGCAAAGAAACAGCAATAAAGCTCACCACCACAGTACACGTGGACAAGCACTTTAACCACAGGTGCATGGGTCAGAAATAGTGCAGAGAACAGTCTCTTGCTGCCAAGTGGGAAGCTCTGTTCTCTCCGTACAGCTACTGGGAAGCTCAATTTTAACGAGTGACCCACTGAGGTCTCTGAAGAACACACTGCTGGTGAAAAGAGGACACGAAACGTTTTCCCCACATTAGACCATGAAAAGTCTCCGAAACCTAACGCAAAACTTGAAAACCTATATCCAGCAATAAGTTGTTACTTGGGGGAAATCATTAGCTAACAATTTACAGGGTAGATCCATCCCTTTTCTTTAAAACAAGAATGAAAGGAAGTTTCTTGAATGTGGAGTGTTCTTCACCAAGTACAAATATCTCCTCTAGTAATGTATTTAAAGATACCACATGCCACTGAAAAGCAGCCTGTGGGGCTGTGGCATTGTAAATGCATGGCAAGCTGTCAAATGGGTTTATTGTGATGGATGACCCTGATTGTAAAGCACCTCTCCCTTAAAAATTCAAGCACTTCAAAGGACTGCTTCTCTCCATAGAAATCTATGCACCTCTTAAAATCTCTTGCCAATCTTCTTTTCTGTCAGTTCCCTGCTGCCTTCTAAGTAGGATTATTATAGTAAGGAACGGAGTTTTCTTGATAGTATCATTTGCCTTCTGGAATCACCTCCTGGAAAAGGTAAGGAAACAACCTCTGGCTGTTCCACTGGTGTGGGAGAAGGCCCGTTGTTCCCATCCAAACCTGCACAAGTACCAGCCAAGTCCAAGGTGAGCCGCTGAGGCATTCACAGCATCTCTGGGGCTCAATTGGCTCAAAGTGTATTTGGACAAGGACAACTCTCATCTCTCCCCCTTACCCACGCACCTTCTGTTTGCTGGCATACCAACATCTTCACTTTACAGAAGTGGCATATTGAGGGGGGAAGGGGTGTCAAAAGGGTTGCCTTCCCCTCTTGCAAACCCTCTTTAGACTAGCTCTTTCATGTACAGTCTAGCTGGTGGGGTATATTACAGTAGTCTAGGAGAATGGACTGATGGTGCATTATTGCAACTAGGTCTGTTTTGGGGGGAAAATATTAAAATGGTTTTTTAAAAAAAGATTTGAATTATTAGTGTTCACTTGGATTGGAGTTGTTTTCATTGATCAATGCATTAGGCAGAGTACAAATCCCATAAATAAATGAATTACAGACTATGCTGAAAATAAAAATTATTCTTTGTATCCTAGTTGGAAACAAAAAACAAAATATTTAAGAAGATAACTGACAGTACAATAATGAGAACCTAATCTAGGATGTCTCAAGTCTGACAGTGCAATCCTATGTCTATTTACTTGGAAGGAAATCCAACTGTAGTCAATAGAGTTCAGTCCCAAGAAAGAACATGTGCAAACAAGACTGCGGCCTTAAACTCTGCTTACAATAGAAGAGCTGATAGGAACTTCTGCAAGCATTTGTAAAAGGGAGTGGGGGATACTTGCAAAGGGTGCCCTGTACTAATTAAAACATTTTATGGAAATTAAATTTGTACTTTAAGAGACGGGAGTAATGCATGTAAAGGTCCATGTGAAATACAAAGCTTTAGTTTGCAAGAGATAAACGTATAGTTGGGGATATTTCAGACCTCACCTGTTTCAGATCTTGTAACACATAAATAAATGCATGTGGTATGAGGGAAACTGAACAGAGCAGGGTGAAAAATCAATTGAAAAGTCAAATGTTTTCCCTAAAAGTTGTCTGACAAATACAACACAGGGGGGGGGGGGGGGGACGACATCTATGACACGCCCTTTTACATCCGTTCCTGGCCCCCTCGTGATTGTGGCGTGGTGGACAAGGTGTTGGTGCTGCTGTGCTTCATGATGGTGTTGTCATTTTTAAATAGGACTCTGGAGCTGTAGACAATATGCAGAAAACACATGACCCTGGGACATGTTTGTGTGGCTTGTGGCTTTTTGAGATGCTGTTACAAATCAGGATTCTGGTCTCCCAGCCCACAAAGCAGGGTTGCCAACCTCCAGGTGGGGTCAGGAGATCCGCTGGAACGACAACAGATCTCCAGGCTGCAGGGAACAGTTCCCCTGGAGAAAATAGCTCAGTTGGAGGGTGGACTCTGTGGTGTTCCAACCTGCTGCTGTCACTCCCCTCCCAAACCCTGCCCTCCTCAGCCTCTGCCCCCAACTCTCCAGGAAGTTCCCATCCTAAAAGTAGCTACCCTACTACAAAGATAAATCAAAAACGTGACAATACATTGAAAGGCAGGTAGGAAATGAACAATAGTAGCAGTTCAAATTCACGGCTAGCTCTCACAGCAATCCACATTTCCACAACTGTTCAAGGCCCAATTCAAGCAAAAATCTGAAGTTTTCACACTGTGGCCACTGCAGAATAAAAAACAAGGTATCCAGCTAATGAAGTTTAGTATCCACTATGGAGATGAGAACGATGTGGTGAATAAAGTTAGCTTCCACATGAGAAGGAAAACAGAAAAAAATCGTTTTGATCAGATATTGGTTATATGCTACATTTCTTTCTGCTGCTGGAAGAGAGAAGAGGATGACTCCAGCATTTTCCTTTCTCATTGCGTCTCCGTCCTGCATGGCTTTTTTTCCTGCACAGGTCTCAGAATGCATGGCATAGCCCTTTGGGGAGTCCAAGTGGGTCCCTCCTCCCTCTTGTGCCAGCAGAATAACTGGCCAGATTCAACTCATTACTTTCTTGGTCCGGTTATTGTTGTTGTTGTTTTGCTTTGTTATCCACCAGCCTTCAGAGCAGGACAAGCTATCAAACTAAATAAACAAATGAGTAAAAATAAAAATGCCCAATGACATTTCAAACTATGTTTTTAAAAGTTATTTAATACAGCCCTGTAAAATATATCCTCCTCCTGAATGGCAAACTGAAATGCATACTGGTTATTAATGAAACAGTCAGATATCGCATGCCTCCCAGATTTTAGACTATCTTGCTGCTGTACAAAAGGTAAGTGTGTGCATATTTTTTTGCTGTTAACAAAAAGAAAGTAAGATTAATATTAAAACATACTTTCATATATTACATGTAGTGTTTATTACACCTTATTTTACCTAGTACCTCAGATCTGCATCTGACAGTACTTTTGAAAAACGTGGGAGCACTATCAGGACTTCCATTGGTGTAGGAGGATGGGAACTTTCAAGTTACACAGAATTCGTCATCAGGCGAAATGGAAAGGTAGCTAACTTTCAGGTATTTAGAGGGCAACATGGTTACTTTAAGGGACATTTTGCAGATGGCATTTTGGGGACAGTACATCCTACCCTTCAGTATATAAACATTTGAAGTGAATCTTTTATCTAGTGCGTATTCAAAATTTACCTTTAGTTCTACTAATATTGCATCCTGTCTCTTCTGCATTAACTATTCTCTATTTACCAAGAGTCCTGCTGGTTAGTAGGTTAGAAAGATCATGCATTGCAATATTGTTTATTTCCTGGCTGAAAGCATGTCATGCATCTTGTTGAACATTTTGCTAACTTGTTTTCCTACCTTGTTTTGACGATCCCCCTACCAGCAAGATTTGTAATCCAAATAACAAAATTCCTGTTTGTTTGTTTGTTATAAAGAACATTCAGCACTACTTGACTAACATCAGCCTTGGTATGTAACATCACCTTTTGTTTAATTGTTTTATTTTATTTTTGCAGACACATAAAGCAGAGTTTTGTGTAACTTGAAAGTTTGCATCCCAACATTTTGAATGTTAATGGAGCCCATAAAAGGTTCACTTTTTTGCTCTGGTGCATCTGAAAATGCCATCTGGCCATATAGTTTTGCCATATCTCTGCAGCCTAAATGGAAACATGAAGCAGGGAGGACAGGTAAAATTCCATTTATCACGTGGCCAGATACAGTTGGGTAGTTGCATTCAGCCTGTGGTCAGTTGAGGCCACTGTGTACCAAATGTATCCATCTCTTGTTCAGAGAGAAAATGGTGTGTGTGTGTGTGTGAGAGAGAGAGAGAGACAGAGACAGAGACAGAGAGAGACAGAGAAAATGCAAGGTCTCTTGATCTTGTCTCTTTATTCAACAAGAGACAAACACTTGTTGAGAGGAGTCAACCTTTAGCTCATAGATGGAACACATTATGCTGAAGGTCTCAGATTCAATATGTGGCGTCTCCACTTAAAAGGACCTCCGGTACTAGGGTTCAGAAAGTCTTCTGCCACAAACCTTGAAGAATCAGTCCCAGAATACATGATGGAATGATACTCTGAATATAACACAGCTTTGTATGTCCATATGAAATAATGGCAGTGAATACCTTTTGAAGGGAAGCTGGGCACTGTGAGGTCAAAGTGAAAGTGTGGGCGATGATGGGAGAAATGTTTATTTATAAAGAATCCACTGTAAATGTCTTTTGTCTCATTTCATATAATTATGTAAAGTTTTACTTCCACAGAAGTAAATTGTAACAGAGGATTGTAAAAAAAAATTGCCTTTACATGGGGATTAGACAAAAAGGACAGGTTTATCATCAGCTCTGAGCCATGGTAGCAGAATGGAAGCTCCATGTTCCTGCAGTGACAGGGAATGACTATTGCCTTCATGTCCCATGTATGCATTTTCTGGAAGCATCTGTCAGGAAATAAGACATCCATTTTTATCCATTTCATCTCTGCTTCAGTTAAATATGACATCCTTGGTATAGATTTTCTTTTCAAAGATTGCCATGGAGCCTTCTCAGTGTGTGTACTGATCCAACTGTATCACCACTCCCCCGTTCCAGGACTATCATCATGCTGCCAGAGTGAGCCACGTAAGTTCCCTGCCTCATCCAAGGTCTCAACATGGACGATACGGACGATATGTGGATGACAACCCGGTGGTCCATTTCTTCAAGAACATTGTAAGTTTTCCTTCTGTTTTAGTCATTTCGGACTGAAAGGACTTAAAATGAAAAATCCTACTAAACCATTAACCAGCATCCTAAGATGAATTTTCTTGTAAAATAGCATGCAAACAAAATCATGGAACATTTGCATGCTTTGCATTCCCCCACCCCACCCAACACCAAAAACAATAACATGATAGAAATTAGACACTGCCACCCTGCTCTGGAGTCCTGATGCTTTCGCACATGTGAATAATTCCACTTTAGCAATCATTCACAAGTAGATTTTGACATTTCACACAGTAAAATGCAGTTGCACAGTGCATTGAAAGAGGACTGAAAGTGCATTCTTCAACATGTGTGAATGTATATCATGAGAGCTGCTACATTTACTTGTACAGATGATACCGAGAACCTTGCCTTCCTCTGAACAGCACAAGTCTTGTGAGTGAGGAGCTCCATGTACACACTGGAGCTCCTGCAGGAAGTCTCTTTACTGGAGCCAGTATTACAGGTAAACTCCATATGCACGGTCCACCATCACCTATAGCACTGGTTCTCAACCAGTGGTACAAATGCGACTGGTGGGGTGCAGAATTTTCATAACAGTAGCTCAGAATTCACTCTCCCTAAATCTCAGTAGCCCCAACCTGGATAGCCTAAGCTAGCCGGGTCTTATCAGATCTCTAAAGCTTAGCAGGGTTGGCCCTGGCTAGGATTTGGATGGGAGACCTTCAAGAAAGCCCAGGGTTGTGATGTGGAGGCAGGCAATGTCAAACCACCTCTGAATGTCTCTTGCCTTGAAAACCCAATGGGGTCACTCACTATAAATTATCTGTGACTTAATGGTGCTTTCCACTACCACCAATGCCCAATAATACTGCTAATTTTAAAAATGTATTCTATAAGCCACGAAAAGTATACTCAACAGCATTATTACAATTTTCAACAGCTAATGGAATTATAATTGTTGTTTGTGTTTTAAAGCTATAGCAATAGAATTTACTCCTAACAATACTACTGCAGTTTTTTATATCCTTGAAACTTACTATATACAATAAATAACAGGATGCCTGTAAACATATAAATGGCCTTCTCAGAAAAAGGAGAGGGGGTTGTTTCTCTCATGTTGTGGCATAGGTTGTTCGATAAGAGTGATTGGTGGGAAATAAGGTACAGAATGTCGAGAACCACTGAACTCAAGAACTCCAAGAATTTGTTCTGTTTGCATCTTGCAACTTCCTTCGACAAAACTATCTTCCTCAATTACTGTTTTTCCCTTGTTGCTTTGTGTTTATCAGTGTGCTTTAATGTTCTGCTCTTTTCTTTTCTTTTTAAGATTAATGTTCTGCTCTTGGCTGGTTGTTTTAGGCCCATAAAAATGAACTGTAGCCTACCAGATTTCAAGCCTTTGAAGCCACAAAAAAGAGGACTTAATATCAAAGTATAAGAGAGTTTTCTTCTGCTGTGAAACTGGGATGTTCCCATATTTATTTTTAAAAAACACTGAGAAGGGTAAAAGGCCCAGCCATACTGAGGACCTTGCTGTCTACTTTTTCAATAAGTTTGTAAAATAGCAAACAATACGAAAAACTTCCTGGAAGAATGTCTATGTCGGACATTCACAAAGGGGAGGTGCTTCAAGATAAAGAATGTGAGCCCCTTCTGGCTATGTGTGCTGATGACTGCATGTAGGGTAGCCAACCTCCAGGTCGGGCCTTGAGATCTCCTGGAATTACATTTTATTTCCAGACAAATATCAGTTCCTCTGAAAAAAAAACCTGGCTGTTGTGGAGGATGGACTGTGGGGCATTAGACTGTGGAGGCCTGTCCCCTCCCCCAACCCCACCCTCCCTGGGCTCCACCATCAAATCTCCAGAAATTTCCCAAGCTAGAGCTAGCAACTAGGGTTGCCAAATCATAATTACTCACCAGTGGGGGAGCGTTCGCTGGGTCCAGGAGCTGGCCGCGGGTGTGTGCGTGTGGGTGTGAAGCGTGCACGCGCCGCCAGAACGTCACCGGAAGTGACGCAGGATGTAGGGCACGTTGGGGGCGTGGCCCAGATCATCGGGGAAAACCATATGGTTTCCCCCCCGACGATCTGGGCCACGCCCCCAACACGTCGTACGTCCTGCATCACCTCTGGTGACGCAGCTTTGGGGGGCGGAGTTCCCCCCGGGGCCCGATTCTGCCGTGGCGGAAATCGGGCCTCCAAAGCGGGGGGGAATCCGCCCCCGGGGGGATTTGGCAGCCCTACTAGCAACCCTAAACCCAATTTGTCTTATACTTTCTCCTCAAAAATGTGGAGTAAAACCATGAAAACCAGACCTCTGAGCAACTGGGCATTGTTGCAGAGAGAACAACTCATTTGGGGAGCCATCTAGATGACTGAAGGATGTCATGTAGACAGCCAGTGCTGGGTAGTGGTTAAAGTGTTAGATGAGGATCTGGGAGACCCAGACTCCAATCTAGGGTTGCCAGCTCTGAGGTGGAAGCAGGGGTTCTATAGAAGTTTGCTCAAAATACCAGAGCATCACTATGCAATGTCCCTAGCATGATGACATCACTTCCATGTGACGTCATCATGTTGAAGACATCGCGTATGGTGACATTGCTCCACCCTCCACCGGAAGGCTCCCTCCCACCCCTGCTGGCAAGAGGTCAGCACCAGGCAACCCAGTCCAATCCCCCTCTGTGATGGAAGCTTGCTGGATGACCCTGGGCCAGTCACAGACTCTCTGTCTGACATATCACACAGGGCTGCTGTGTGTATAAAATAAAGGAAAGGAGAAGGAGGTGAGCCAATTAGAGTTGCCAGGTCCCCCCAGCCACCGGCTGGGGATGGGGGAGTACAGTTGCCAGATCCAGATTGAGAAACTCCTGGAGATTTAGGATGGAGCCTGTGGAGGACAGTGGGGTACAATGCCAAAGCAACCATTTTCTCCGGGGGAACTGATCTCTGTAGTCTGGAGATGAGCTGAAATTCCAAGTGTCTTCAGGTCCCACCTGGAGGCTGGCCTTCCTAAAGCCAGTTTGGGTCTCCACTAGGGAGAAAGGTGGGGTATAAATGAAATAAACAAATAATTTATTGCATTATCTTTCTCTGCTCAGTGTGTGAAACAGGACTTTCAAATGGTTGTAGCTCATTAGGAAGCTTCTGTTCTTTCTGAGCTGAGCTTTGATATACTCAACAGTAGCATATATTTTCCTTGTACTCCTGAAGTTTGGATTGTGATCTCACACATATCACACACACACACACACCTGCCACAGGACATGCAAGCAGCTGACAGAGAGGTTCAAACTCCTGTCTAAAGCCCTGACTAATTTTGATTATGCAAGGAAGGAAACGACTTGTCTGCTGCTGTATGCAACAGTTCTACAACCTGCATTCCCGCTCCATCTGGCGATGCTATTTTTTATAGTTTGTTTTGCTTGTGTTTCATCCTTTCTGGGTTTTTTTTAAAGGCAGCCAGATGGTATTTTGTTCCATTTTTATTAGGCCTAAGTAACCCCATAACTGGGAGTCAACATCCTTTTTTTGGAAAATACACGGTCAGAATTTGTGAACCTTTGCTATTGTGCCCATTCTTTGCACTGATTCTCTCTTGCGAAAAAGAGCAAGAAAAATGTAGCATACAGTAAAATACAGAAAAGACTGAACAGGATAAGAGATTCTAGCTGTATTACAGCTAATAGCAAATATACAATCAATGTTCTTTTCATTAATGTCTTCACAAATCCCTGTAAACTTGGTATAAGATGGGGATAAATTGTGGTACCCTTCCTGAGGGAAATGGAATGCAGGAAGCATATTGGACCTGCTCTCCAGAACCTGTACACTTAAGAGACTGCTGCTCTGAAAGACAGCAGCAGCTAAAAACAACGGTACTTTCCAGAGATTCATTCATCAGAACTGAAGGACTTCCCCACTTGGCAGACTACATTTAATTTATGGCACTTTTATTATGAAGAGACTTAAAAAAATAGAACTTCATGTCTCATAAACCACTTCTAGTTGATGGCAATTGTATAGAAGTTTGTGCAGCCACTGGACGGAACTTGATAATCCATCTCTTTCACAAGGTTTATTTTAAAACATGCTTGATGTAACAGGCTGTTACCCTGAATCTCTAGAAAAGGCTGGGATATATAACAAAATTAATAAAGTGCAAGGAGTTGCTAGTGGAGGGCATGGTTGATTTAAAGGATATGTGGGACAGAGCTTGATGAACACCTCCTTGAGGGGGCAGGAAGACTCAGAGCACCATTTCTTTTACTACTTGTCAGCAGGAGAGAAATAGTGTGATGTGCAGGGGTCATTTCGTAGAAAAAGAGCTAGGGGGACTCATTAGCATAACTCATTAGCATATGCCACCCCCCCTGACATCACCGGAAGTGTGTCCTCCGCACAGCCGGCGGCGACCTCCAGCGGGCACCAGCAGGGAGCTCCCGGCCCCGCCCTCCCACTCCTCACCCGGGGGGGTGGCGTCCCCCCGCGTCCCCCCCCCAAATGACCCCTGGTGATGTGGATTGTCAGGGTAAGACTAGAGAGACCTGGATTTAAATCCCCATACTGCCATGAAGTTCATAAGGTGACCTTGGGTCACTCACTCTCCCTAAACCTAAGCTACCTCACAGGGTTGTTTGAAGATAGAATGGATGGAAGAACACAGCCCTGATCTCCTTGGAGATGTGTGTGACAGGAGGAGGAGGAGGAGGAGGAAGAGCACCACTGTTTTCAGTGGTAGCTGCGTAGACCTCTACCATCTAACTATGTTCCCATCGAGTTTGGTAAGCCTGACCTCAGCCATGAACTCTTTGGATGGGTCTGGAACAGCATCTCACAAAGTTACTGTAATTTATCAGGATTGTAAAAATCTTGCACTTAGAAAGTGTTGTATAAATAATGAATGGTCACTGAACTGAAGGGCATCTAGTTGACTTCCTCTGTTTTGCATTCATTTGCATTCTGGAAATGTTGTTTCACAGGTTACTCTAATCTGAACTGCAGTGCCCCCCCCCCATCAACCAGTTCTGTTAAAACACCTTCTTGTTAATAAGCAGCCAAGAAGCATTCTTAGTGAAGAAAAAGGTCAGAGAGACAGGGTCTGCCTTCCAGAGTGCAGTGAAAAGATCCTTTTTATTAATATTCAGCCAATCATTTTTAATTGCCATTCTGTGTTGCTTTTTAGGTGTCACCAAGAACACCTCCTCCTATGCAGGCAAAGGTAAGCATCTCTGAGAAAATCTAACATTAATTCACATGATGGATCGTCAGTGTGTGCTAAACCAGAGACTCATTCATGACCTGAGTCTGACACCAAAATAATGTGAAAGCTTAAGCAAAGGAAATAATTTATCTGTGTTTGGAGTTAAGCAAGTGAGACACTGGGGCATGACTCTATTATACAGAAAGATGTCCTATATTGGAAGTACTTTGAAACTCTTTCCAGAAAGCTGCTGCGCAATATAAACACTCTATTCCAGCAGCACGTCTTAAAGCTTTTGGCTCAAAAAGATCAGTGTTTGGAAGTCCTCCCTCATTTTAGCACTGGGCTTAGTTTACAGTGGTCATAAGCAATAGAGTGGATTAGGTTTACAACAAAATGCACCCTGCTATTGTTTCAGGAGAGAAGGTGGCATGGTATTAGCCCAGGGGTTCCCAACGTGGTGCTTGTGGGTGCCATGGCATCTGCCAACTCCTTTTCTGGTGCCTGCCAAGTGGTCGGAGCCAGATGGGGCTTTTGCCAATTAATGCTTCTGACTGAGCACTGGAGAGTTGATTGGCTCTGCGGATTTTTAAAAAAAGTTGATCTGGCAGCACTGCCACTACATCACAAGGATCTTCAGTGTGTGACTGAAGGAAAGCTGCAGCAGCCATTTTGTGGCAACCATTCTGTGGCTGTGCCCACCAGGCAGTGTCAGGATTCCAAAGGTGCCCACAGGCTCAAAAAGGCTGGGGACCCCTGGTATAGCCTGATCTCGACAGATCTCAGAAACGACGTGAGGCCTGTACTTGGATGGGAGATCACCAAGGTCACCCTTCTTCTCCCTAATCTTCCTCAAGTTAGAGGGTCACTGAAGTGCCTAGCTTTTTTGTCTGTCCTCATAGTTTCTTTCCCTCTTGGGGAGAGTGAGACGCTGAGCAGGTCCACACTGAATCATTCTTGGGTTCCCCACAGTAAAGGCAAAGAAAAGAAAAATGTAAATTAAGGACAAGAATCCTTCTAGTAATGCTACATACAATTGGAGGGACTTAGGCAAAACATCCGGGTTATTTCAGGTTTTTGATTAGTAGTATAGATAAGTATAGTTAGTATAAGATAGAGTTAATAGTTGGTATATTAAAAGACAGTAATGGATTATGAAACCGGCAGCTCCAGGCATCACAGTGGATTCCCCTTGTTTCATCAGATATTATATATCAGACACCAGGCAACAAAATATAAGGAAGTGCATAGACTGAATGAGCTGAGTGGTCTCTCTAAACCCCACATGGTGCAATGGTGATAGTGTCAGAATAGCATTGAGGAGGCCCAGGTTCAAATCCTCACTCTGCCATGCAAGCTTGCTGGGTAACTTGGACCAGTGACAAACTCTCAGCCTAACCTGCCTCACAAGATTTTTGTGAAGATAAAATGGAGAATGGGAGAATGTTGTAAGCCATTGGGTCCCCATTGGGGCATGAAATGGGGCATACATGAAATAAATGAATAAAGAAAAGAACTCAATTTGAGTTTAGCCCTGTCTGTGTAAAGCTGAGGAGAGTTTAGTTCTGACTGAAAACAGTTTCATATTGATTAAGGACTGGGAAGGTTGGCAAGAAGGAGTGGGTGGATCAGTGAAGACCCCCTCATTCGGGCCAGGAAAAGGGATAGATTTTCTGGTTAGAGAAGAGGTGCCCTACCCAGTTGAAAGGGAGATGGCTCTAAAGAGTGGAGTGGATCCTGGTGTACTCAGAGAAGGCATTTGGGTGCTTGTTAGTGTATCCCTGCCTTCTGAAACCTGAAAAGTCATTGAAGCTCAAGGAAGTGAACTGCAGGGTTTAGGAAACACTGAAACAAATGCCTCTCATCTCAAAGATTTTAAAACTGTGGAAAATTTAAAACTTTCAATTGCTGAAAACATAGGAACTGTAGTTTGTGAAAATATTGTTACCTCAGAGTTCTTATTGATTTACCATAGACTTTTTACCCCTGATTTCACCTGACCTTTCCCCCTCTATGTTGAATAAAATATTTTGTTTATTTTTAAATGTTATAAAGCCTCTTGTCTGCCATTTCAGAAGTTTAAGTTAAGAGGGTGATCTCATCTCTTCCCTCAAGTTTCTGGGATGAACCAGCATAAAAATATAATAATGCGACAGGGTGGAACAGCCATAGATCTTCAGGGAAGAAGAAAATATATAAAGGGGCTGCTCAGTGAGAAAGGAAGAGAAAAATGGAGAGAAAATCCTGTGTCTGAGGAAGGAAAGAGGGTGAAATCATCATAGTTCCCTTGCTTTAACCAGCAGTCTTAGTTCAATTTTAACAGATAAAATTTCTCTCACTTCTTGTACACCTTCAGTGCATTTTTGCTCCACGGTGGTCACCTTGTCACTGTTTCTGTTTCTTATATGCGCAGGGGAGAGGATTATCCTTCAGCAGATTTAGCTGGGTAGGTGATGAACATGTTTTCCCTTGCAGCCATTTTGTTTTGCCTAGGCCCAAATGGCACCTTACCTTTCTAGCGCTACAGAATCCTGACAATCATGTTTTGACTTTAGCTTCGTTTGCTTTATTCCTTCTGATCCACTTCCTGGCTCCCAAGCAATTTGTTTATGCCTGTGGTTTTGTTGCTTGCTTTTATCCAGAAGCCTGTCAAGCTTACAGTGTGATTAAAATTTCTTTCACCTGCAAACAAGCAAAGCAACTTCACTGCATGACACATCTGCCTCTTTCCTTTAAGGCTGCTGAAAGGTTCTGCTGATCTCTGGGTGGGTGGTGATCATGGAAGGGAGAAGCATGGTGTGAAGTAATTAATTGCTCATCAGTTTGGTCTGGAACTAAGAATATGGTAAATTACTGGCTAAGAAGTGTGCATTTTGCATAGGACTTCCAACTCCAGGTTTGGAAATACCTGGAGATTTGAGGGTGGAGCCTGGGACAGCGAAGTTTAGAGATGAGGGATCTTGGTAGGGTGTATCACCATGCAGTCCACCTTCCAAAGCAGCCATTTTCTCCAGGAGAAGTGGAATAAATGTTTTAAATACTGGAGATCAGTATTAATTCCGGGAGATCCCCGGCCCCCACCTGAACCCTGGCAACCCTAACAGTTTATGGCATTTATTGATACTCCAAAAGTTTGCCTACAGTTATATTTTCAAAGAAAAATACATGAAGATGAGGACATGGTAAAGTTGGTTCTTCGCTGTAGATTGATATGCACACAAGATCAATATGCAGAATACCAGTAAGTGAATGGACTATTAAAACTGTGGTGATGAGATCAAACTCTCAGCCTCCTCTTAAGGTTTGAGTACAGTCCTATGAATCCCCACATCTCAGCACTTAGAAGCAGGGCCTGTCATGGGGCAGCCAAGAGGGCCATTTGGCTTGGAGCTCACATTCACAGAGGGCCTCAGGTGTATACATTTGTTTGTGTTTTGGCATTTGACAAGTTCTGCAACTTGTTTTATGTGCATTATACATCTTTTTTGTTGTTCTTTTGTTTCATTTTAATTACAGCTAGGGGCCTCAGAATCTACAAGCGGCTCAGGCCTCTCTGGAACCCTGACAGGGCCCGCTTGATAAATTGGAGAGGAGCCTGTGGAAGACTAACAATGCACCTTTCTGACAAGAGTATTATGGCATTTTCTATCATGTTGTTAGCCCAGGAAGGAGGATTTGCCAAGCAGTTTTATAGTTTCAGTTCAATGTTTGGATGACCTCAAGTAGAGTTATACTTCTTAGTAGACTTACACTGTAGTCGTAAGCAGAGTTACACCTTTCTAAGTCTGTTGAAGCCAATCCTCTGCTCAGGGTTGCACTGTCAATTCCTACCTCATACTGGGAAGCAACCAAAAGCTCTGGCAACCTCAGCTGACCAGGTGCACATTCAGAATTACCCATTTGTCCTTTAAGACGGCCATTAGCCCGAAGTGGCTCAAACTTACAAGTAAATTTGAGCCACGTATAAAGAATAATAACTCAAACTACTTCAATTACCGTTTTGGCTCAAAACGCATTTTGGAAAAACAGAGCATCTCCTTGTATTGTAGTGTGGTTGATAAGGCAGTTTTCATAAGTCTGAAATGGTTGTTTACCACTGAGGAAAATACTCTTTTAAGGTAAAGAACCACTTCACAATTGTTGAGAGGAACAATGGTTATGCTTTGTCTCTATTTTTTTTAATGCTGCTTTTCAAAAAGTGGACAACACTGAAGTGTAAGTACTTGTTCCGTAATAAGAACAACAAAATAAGTTCTCTTCAAGTTACCTTGAATAACACCTTAGAGGGATAAATGCTTGAAAGATTGATACCTTTAGGCGGCAATCCTAAGAAAATTTACTGGAAGTAAGCCCAATCGGGGGAAAAAAATTGGTCTTATGTCTGAGTAGACCTGATTAGGCTTGCTCCTTTATTTTGTTTACTTCTTCTGGTAGTGAAGGGCAGGGTATAAATCCAATCTCTTCTTCTTTATATTTTTCTCTACTGTTATATCAGTTGTGTGACTCTAGTTCTTACTGTTTGATAACCTGAATGCATGAAACAGGTTGCATTGGTTATCATGCGATTACTTATTAAGAATCATCATGTTGGGCAATTTCCAACTCTGCGTGGCAAGATGCATGGTAAGATACTTTTGGCATATTGACTAACTTTTCAACTGAACTGCATTTACTCTCAGCTACCCAGTCTACATATTTTAACCTCCGTGTCTATGTGTTTTGTTGCTACCAGATGACATTTTCTTCCAGCACTGGAGGAGATCCCCATTCTGCCTGTCTCCTATTATTTAATTATGCAGGTGGCTATAATATATTATGGCTGAGAAATCGTGCAATTTCTCTTTTTCAGGGTGGTGAAACTCCAAAGCATGGATATGGAAGTGGCAAATTCTATGAGCATAAATATGCTCATAAGGGACACAAGGGATACCACTACGATGGCCAGGGCACACTGTCTAAACTCTTTAAACTGGTAAGGTATTAGAACTACAGTAAGCAAGAACTGATTGTGAAGGGAGGAGGGAAAACATGTTCCTCAGTTATCAGATCACCCAACATTGCACTGACTTAACATCTACAGAATATTAGGGGAAAGCCTAAAACAGACATCCTGGAGATGAGCAACACTGTTTGTAAAACAGAAGTTTTGTGTGGCTGCATATAGGAGTCGGGTAACATAGCTCAGCTCTTCCATCTTTCCTGCACTAGTATCAACAGTAGCCTCTACAAAGTGTCTTAGGTACATATAGTCCACCAGATGACATGTTCTTGCATGAAGAGTGAGCAACTGTGCTGTGCATAGAGGATATTATTTATTTATTTGATTTTTAAAAAATGTATACCCTCATCAGGGCCACCAAGGTGGCTAACAGATTAAAAGCATACATAATAAAAACATGTCTTAAAAACCATTAAAATAAAACAAAAGCACACCACTGAAATGACTAAAACCAAAGCAAAAATGCATCTATAAATAGTCAAACATAGGGGAGGAAGGAGGGATCTCCAAGGAGAACAAAAATCTTCACCCGCTGGTGGTAGATAGCAACAGAGGGGGAGAGCCTAGTCTCCCTGGGGAGAGAATTCCACAGTTTTGGTGCCACAACCAAGAAAGCCCTGGTTGCCACACCCTTCATCTCAGGAGGCGGGGGCACCCAATGCAGGGTCTTGGATGATGTCTGTAGTGGCCAGGTAGGTTCATAAGAACATAGTTAAAGCTCAGCATAAATGTGAGATTCACAACATGGTTCCGAAGAAGCCATAGAAAAGAAATGCCACCTACTGATTTTTTTTACAACCCTAAATATATCTTTCATGAAATAAAAAACAAACAAACAAACAAAAGGCTGTTAAGATTGGCTAGTTTGATGATTTTGGTCCTATTAGCAGGCCTCGTATTTGGCCCTATAAAATATCTCCCAGCCATTGTTTTCAATAGCAAGATCCTGTGAAGAAACATCATCTCCGGAGGAATCTATGCGTGATTTTGTCTTGTTACCCACTTCGTTTAAATGCAGACATATTTTCTGATTATGTCAGCCAGTAAATTGCAGCCACAATTCCCTCTTGATTAAAATAAATATTCTACAAGGGACAAGTGTAATGGGAATGCATGCTCATTTAATCCTGTGAGTAGGAGAAAAACAAGACAGTAATATTTTAAATAAATATCCCAGTGCAAATCATAGTCCTGTGCTCTATTTTTCAAACAGCACTAGTGAAGATATATTAGTATCCTTTCTAATGAAAGGTATGCAATTATTCAAAACATTGTACATTACAGAAAAATGGTCTGACCCATAATCCAGTTAATAGGAAATAGTTAAATTTAAGCCACTTTAGTCATATTGATTTCAATCGGTTTAAATAGTTTTAAAAAGAAAGCACTTTGATCAACTTACACAAGCAGGCAAAAAAGTCCATTGAAGTCAATAAGCCGAGAAGAGTGTGATTGTGCCTTGGCTAACAATTTGTGGTATTTTATGCACGTGCTGCTGGTGCCATTCTAGCTGCTTTTAAGGGGGGGGGAACATATTTTTAACATTTAGTAGCATGGATATGCTACACAAAATCCTATGTTAATAGAAGCTGACTTTTAACACCCTAAAAGCATTTTTTCCAAGCATTTCCTTTTTTCTGTTTCTCCGAATTCAAATTGTTCAAATCAGACATAAATATGGTTTGGGCAAATTAAATAAGTCTCTAGTGAGATTTCAAGTTTAGGAAGAGAAAATGTCTTTAAGGTTATGCGGTGCCTACTGTGCCATGTGCCAAAGCAGGAAGGGAAGCAGACAGCACCACAAATTGGCAATGTGTTTAATATTGCAATTTCACACAAACAGCAGAGGGAAATGTGAACATTTATTCTTACGGGAACATGAATAACACCAATGCAGTGCAGTTGGATCCAATGCAAAATTTCCACTTGCACTAGAGTTCCTGCACAAGTGAAAACACAAGAAAAAAGACTGCAGGAGCCACTTGCACTAAGGCCAACTTATTGTATCCCCAGTTGTATTTCTGCTTGCACAAGATGTGCAAACCAATCTCTGGGCCCTATAATATACAGGGAGGAAAGCACTGGTTTTCACAAACTCACGTGGAAGCAGAACTGTACTACCTGTCTTTATGCTTCTGCTTGCCCATCACTGGATCCATTTTATAGATGCATATCTATAACAGGGTTGTGTATCTGAAGAAGTGAGCAGTGATTCATGAAAGCTCATACCCTACTACAAATTTTTGTAAGTCTTTAAGGTGCTACTGAACTTTTACTCTTTTCTAGGCTTGTTCCAGTGACTTTCCAAAGCAAAAAAAGTCCATCCTACCATATTACTATCAGTCTCACTAGGATGGTGCAGCAGACCAAAGAGTTGCATCAACAGGGGTCCACGGAAGAATTTTAAGCAAATCTTGTGTATGCCCAACCTAGCCTTTCACAGACAGCTGTGTAACAACAGTGCATTGTACCTATATGCTGTAACTGGCAATAGAGGTAGATCCTGCCACACATGGGACCCACTCATGCTATCTACACCAAGCTTCAAAATGTTACATTGCCCTGGGTAATTTATTGGCTCAATAGCTAATGTCATCAACATATTTTTAGGGTGATACCTGCCACTGTCACAAATATTGACTCATGCTGCAGCAAACAAAAAGCAGGGGAAATAACGTGCCATTCTAAATGCAAACAAGAAACTATCCTGAAGTTCAAGTGGATAGGAAAAAATTAAATTTTATGCCTTGGTTAAGTGAAAAGACACAGAATTGAATCTGCACTCACCAAAAGCCAGACAGTATTTACAGTAACAGGTTAATAACTTTTTCTAGTTATTTGATGCATCTACTAGTATTGTACATCTATGGTTTGATGGGGTATTTGTAAATTCATTGTCCTGGATGAAGTTCTGCTATTGCTGCAAAATGGGTAGGGAGATTATTTTTAGTAGATATTTTAGGTAATTTGAAATTTCAAACTCTAACGTGACTAAACGTTCAAATTTACACATCCTCAAGTGGAAATATGTTCCAATAAAACAGATGGGGCACCCATTTAACTATCCATCCCATTCTTCACCGTAACAATACACACCATGCTAACAGTGATATTTAATGTGTTTATGTCTCAAGTCTTCAGCATCACCTCTAACAGTTTCATGTTTATGGCATACCCATGCATTTATATATTTCAACCAACCTCAGTTTTTATGAACTGTTAGTGTTGAGGAATCAGATTAAATTTTTGCGAGGTTGAGAACAGAAAGGAAGTTTAGCTCAAATGGATAATTTACTGACGCTGGGCATCCTCATGTCAAATTTCCTGTCTTTTTTGGTTCCAGACTGGGTTGGATCTAGATTAAATTTTCTAGCTACAAAATGGAATCCTCCTGCCTCCCACTGCAACCCACTGATCTCCACCCTAAGGAATTATATTAGATGGGGCTGTAGTGGGAAGAAGGACTTGGTGGAAATGGCCATTAGCTTTAATAATTTTCATGACATGCATGACTTCTTCAGATCTGAAGCTCCCATTGCCTTCCAAAGGTACTTTTGCTCTTCATAGAGTGTATTAGTGATTTCACCTAAGGTACTGATTTAGACAGCGGTTCCCACACTACTTTTCATGAACATCTGCAAAAATCCAAAATGTTCCTTAAACCCTGACTTCTTAAAATAGAGCTAATTAAAACACAGTTTCTACAAGTAATGGATCTAAAAGGTCCACAGAATGGAGAAACTGACATTTTATAGCATATAATTTAGCCCATTAAATATAATTATAATCCTCTGGCTAATATTGATGAAACTGAGCAGTTCAGAAGCCACTTCAACTGAAAATGAACAAAGAAATATTGAAAAGAGTTAGCACAAAATGTTGCTGACCATATAAAAAAAAAACCCAGAAAGGAATCAAATGGCATCCATAATCTCCTCCTACAGCATAAGGAAAATAAACAGAAGAATGCTGGGTACAGATAGAAGAGGAGGTTATATGAAGAAAAAACTCCTCATGCCAGGAACCCCCTAAACTTGTATGATTCTGGTTTCACAGAGTTACCGCTAACTACCTACCTGTGATACTGGTCTCTTCGCTTATTTTTGGAGTATGGCCAAACAGTCAGAAAAATAAAGAAGTTCTCTGAGCTTCTGCTAATCTTTAGAGGGAGAACTGCAATCGTAAGCAGTTATAGCCTTGTAAAGCACAATGTGAACAGTTTTGAATCAGGGAAGTGTTTGTAAGTGCTCTTACCAGTTCTGTTGCCACCATCTATTCCTTTTGGCATTGTGAGTGCCCCTTTATAACCGCAATGTCATTATTTCACTGCCAGCTGTACCACTCAGGGTACTTTGCTGTTTTCTGTTGCACATCTGCGGGTTGGTGGGGCAGGGCCACATCTCCATCAGATCTGTCCCGAATGAAAAGCAGAATGGCAGTAATCCTCAGTGTTGCATACAATTCCAGGCATGGGATTTGCTTCTGCTACTTTTAGGAAGGCATTAGTTCAGCAGAAAGTTGTAGAAACACAGAAATGAGCCAGCCCTTCTTGTTAAAAGGATTGGGAAGGAATCGACCAGCTTTTCCATTGGTGAAAAAAGAGGAAGGGTCATCTTCAGTTACTGAACAAACTGTGCTGGGGATCGTGGGACCTACATGGGCAAAAGTCCCATGGGAGGTAATCTGCCACGAGTCTCAATGAGAAAGTTGGTCTATAAATAAATAAGTGGGGGTGTAGTAAGGTGGAGACTGGATCCAACCAATTCTATGGATACAGACATTTGTGAAGGTTCGTTAACAACCCTATGATCTTGCCAGTCACTGGCTTCACCCACACACAAGCAAGCTATCAGAGGGTATAACGGTAAATGTTGTTTCTTTTTTGTTGTTTTGGGGGTTTGAACATAATTTCTATGGCATGTCCAGCAACACTGAAGAATGCTTGTTCAGCTCATTAGAAACAACAAGACTCTAATCATTTGGACAAGAAAATTATAGAAATACTAGCACCTTTTCTTTATGTAGCATTTCATTATAATAAACGCAGGCTATTTTTTAAAAACTGATCAGAAACAAAGAAAATATTTCCTAAAGAAAAACAGTGTGTTTTTTTCCATGCGATAACCATTTTAGGCCAATTAAGTAAGCACTGCTAACATGCATCCTCTATTCATATTGAAGGGGCTTGTGTACAGCTGTAAAAAAAAAAGGGCCACTTAAATTAGTGGAGGCTGGAAATCAGCAATGAACCACAGAATGATTCGCAGTCTGTAGAAACAGTACTTATTTCCATCAACAGGTCAACACAATCACATATGACACACATATACTGTACCTATTAGTGGTATTCTCATATTAACATCATGTAATTTCTTTTTTCCAAAGGGAGGATCCGGTTCCCGACCTGGTTCCAGGCATGGCTCTCCCATTGCTAGGCGCTGAAGCTCCAAGATAGCATTGAAGGACCACGTTCTCTGCTTCATAACAAAGCTGCCTTAAAGATTTAATAACCAATTGCAGAATTCCCTAGATAGAAACACAATCTATTTTGTTAATGTCCGTTGAGCTGTGTATGCAGTAGGAGTATACAAAATTCTATTGGTAAATGCTGACCAAAAGTTGAACAAAAGCAAAAACAACCCCCACCCCTGACTTGCAATGTAGTTTTTACTTGCTGGCAGCAATATTTTAGGGAAAGTAATGGAATGCCCCATTTTACTCAGTTTACTTCAAGGTGTTCCCAAAGAATATAGGGCTTTAGATTTCTGAGTGCGTACAACATTAAATCCCTGACAGATTTCAGTTCCCCCCCCCTACTAAACCCTAAGTAACAACCTAAAATGCAATTGTCCAGAGTTTTGAGCACTGCCATTAACCAGCCATCAAAACCCTTGCTGTAACCCAACGACAAACAAATAAAAACATGTGCAGAAGTTGTAAGGACTGTTTATCCAAACGTTTCATTTGATTTGGTTTTCATTTTGGTCATTTGTTGTTTTTCTTAGTACCCCTTTCTCTCACAGAATTCTTTATTTTTTATTTTTTTTACTTTCCTAACAGGATTAGCAGTCATAGAAAGGGTATATTAAACTGGGAGTTCAAGGTATGTGAGATGTGGAAGAAGGCAGCTGTTACTGTTTCACTGAGACAGAGCAATGTTCCTAAGGAATGATGTACATTCTAAGGAAAAGCTTTGTGCTTGACCAACTGCTCGTCACACCCAACACATTAGGAAATGAGTGGCTGGGAGAGAGAAAAGAGGATATCAAATCTGAATTAGACTAGCTTTACAACAGAAAACTAGGGATAATCCCCAAGAAGAGAAAACCTAGATGTACATGTATGGATAATGGGATGTCCCTGCAGCTCCACACAGGCACTTGCTGCAAAAATACTTTTTTGCAGCTAAAAATTTTTAAAAGTCTAATTTATGAATGAGAGAAAGCCCTTTGGGAGGAAATTTCAGAAAGTACTGCACAACTAAAGTTAGCTTTTCCTGCTGTCATTAGAGCAGCAAGTTTAAATATGCAGTGCATCAGAGTAAATGACGCTTCACATGTAATATGGTAGATATATATTAAAACTAATGAATTAGAACTAGGCATTAACAGCGATACATGTACTAAGGTATATACATGTGGAAATGGGTCTCCCAAACCACATAAAAGAAAAATGCTCTTCTGAATTGCACTGTTTTATAACCTTCAACCTATCCTTTCACTCAGTGACCTCCATTTACTCATTCAGTGTTTTATTTGAGCTTATATTTTGTAGACATTATATTTAAGACTAAGTTGGCACCTACCCTTAGCTAAGCTAATGCATATCATGAGTTATCAACATTAATGGCAACTGATATATAGATGTTGTTGTTAGTGATAGATCTACCATAGGTTTCAAACAACGTTCTTAATATGCAGCAATGAATGATGAGAGGGTAGAAAACACAGACACTAAATGAGACAGAACACCAAAACTGTTCAGCACAGACACCTATTACATCTTCTTTTAAGCTATGTTGTTGGCTATGTGTATTTTTCTATGTGTAGCCTCATCCAGTTGTGTATTCCACAACATAATAGTAAGTTTCACTTAAGTGTATTGTTCTTAAAAGTGTATGAATACAACTCCTAAAAAATCATTATTGAAATAAAATACTCAACTTTTAATGAAATTTGGAGGATTTAATTTTTTAAAGCAGTGTGTGCTTCAAGATGGATCATGCAAATCAATAGAACCAAAATGTAACCCGCCCCAACCCCATGTCTGAATCAGATTATTAATGTTTTGCATGAAGCCTCTGCATAATATTAGAAAGGAAGTGGAAGACACACATTAGAGAAAATATGTTTTCCCCCATCTTTGCTTGTTATAGGCATTTTTGCACATCTTTGAACACAGAATGCCATCCTCAACAAAATTACTCGGATGTAAATAAATATATTTAGAATTGACTTATAAATGTCAATTGTCAGGGCCCTCAAATGACAGACTGCAGTCAATGCAAATCATTTTATCCTGCGTTCAAAGTCTGTACCTTTAAACAGGTTGCTCAAGCCCAAACTAAATTGAAGGAGTTTATTCCATACAAAAAGCCTATTTCTTTCATGAAAAACATCATCAGCTTTCCTTAGAGGAAAACAGTCATCCCTATCTCTGTACTGTAAAGTAAAGTGGGTGGGCCTGGGTCAAAAACAGGCCATCCACAGACAAGGTAGGGGGTCTGTATATACTAGAGAAACTGCCCAGGTCTTTTCCTCCATCTGCTATTCAAAAAGATGTCTTAAAATTAATTTATAGTGCAATCACAAGCAGAGTTACACACTTCTAAATCCATTGGCATCAATGGGGGTCACAGGGGTGTAACTATACAAAGGATTGCACTATTTAGTCTCTCACGCACACTTTGGTCTCATTTCTACTAAGGCATTACAGTTATTCCAAGACTGTACTACTTCAGACTGCTGGTGGAAGCTCATAGTTGCATGCTGCTACATACACACACACACACACACACACACAAATGCCTAGCTGTCCTCATGACACACTTGTTTCTATGTACATGGAAGATTTTTATAAGAAGGAGCATTCAGTCAAGCAGTCTTCCCTTTTCAACCTGAAATGGTTTGGCCAGGATACAGCGCCCAACTGTACAGCTGTCTCTTCTATCTTGTCCATTCTCCAAGGAGCTTGGGGCAACATGTATGGTGTGATACCTCTTGTCCACTCACACAGAGTGTCTACCACCTTATACAACCTCTCTTCTTCAGCTTGAACATAGGTCAGGACCAATGTTCCCTCTAAGCTTTGGAGTCTTGTGAGCAAAAATTCTACTTTGTGAGCTACTGGCATTAAAGCTGTGAGTGAGCGATTTGGCTGCTGTATAAATTAGTTTGCTCTGGAGCCATCCTTCCTGAGCTAAGACAAAAATGTGTGAGCCAGAGGGTAAAAAACTGTGAGCTAGCTCACACTTAGAGGGAACACTGGTCAGGACATCAAACATAACACCATTCTTGTCTCTTTTAAAATCTGTAGAGAGTTATGACCATCTGACACCTCAGGTCGTCCTCTCTCACACTTCCAGAGACATCCACAGAGAGAGTAGCTCAGCCCATTTTAAAAATCATCCCTCATTCACACAGAGCTATTGGGGTCGGTGCTCAAACATCGGTCCAATCACTCTCTGCCACCTCATATCCTATATGTGCATAGACCAAGATATTAAATTATGTCTCTGTGTTTCTTTCCCTTAGACACACAGCCCACTGGGTTAATCAAAACAAGAAACTTAGAAGAACAAAACACTGAACTTTTGATCTTAAGGTCCTATACTTACAACTGGGGTTCTTGAGTTACAAATTTACTATTTTCAGCCTATTCCAAGCAGCTGTTTTATACTGTTTCCCTTAGTCAGAAAACTGTCTTTTCACCTCAGCACTAAAGCTTCCTGCTTGTCTGCTGCTAAGCCCCTGTCATTTTTCAACTCCTGTTTTCCAAGTCTCTCCCTCTCAACGTCAGCTCTGACTGGTTGTTCTTGGAGAAAGACACACTTGTAAGCAGCCCCTCCCTAACACATCTGTACTGCAAACACGAACCTTTCAGTGATATCCAGTCACAATAAGTGTACCCTCCTAACACAATATGAAAGGTTTATAATCTTTCAGATTAGGTTCTTTGTAGGGTGAAATTGAATTATTTTGAGTGCTATGTAACTTTAATCCATAACAACCTACTGGACTGAAGGAGGATAACCAACCACACATTCCAATTTGCAGTAACACCTGTACACTTCAATTAACATGTGAACTCACCACAAGACTGGCTATCCTAACAAACTGGATTCAAGAGGGCCAAGAAATGCCAACTGTCCTATACAATGTATTTTATGTCAAATTACTACTCTGTGCAACACCACATTGCAACAAGGTCTGTTTGCTGCAAATAACTTGTGTTACTTATCTTTGCTTCAGCATACAAGTAATAGTTTTAAAAGGTGTTTTACCATTTCTTCACACATGAATATATTGGAAGAAACCATCACCTTTCCCATATTGATTTCTTCTCACAGCAGTACCAGAGCTGGATTTATGCAAAAACTCATGAAACTGCAGTAACACAGAGAGAGAGTTTGTAAAGGTTGTCATTATCATGGTATATAACAAATTTTTAAAAATCAAATTTGGAAACAATGTTACATTTCCTCTTTTAACATTAATATAAAGTTTGGTTTATACATGCCGGAGAATGAAGAGGTGAAATGTTATGAAAATGATATGCACCACTGCAGACTGCATGAGCCCGCTTTGCGGGGAGGGCAGGGTAAAAATCCCAATAAATAAATAAATAAATAAATAAATAAATAAATAAATGTGCAGTACCAGTACCAGTACCTGCTTCTTCGCATAAAAACCTTCATACAAATAGTTTAAAGTTTTGTTTAAGTTTAACAGCTCATAGGCCATACACTATAAAAAGAAAACACAATTTAAGAATTAAAAATCACAGTATAACAGAAGTTTGCCATATCCACAATACAATATTTACAAAAACTGTTCAAGAGTAGTCTTAATCTTAAAATGTCGGAAAAGGCTGAATATTTTTGTAGCCATTTTCCAATAATTTTTTCTCTGGCTGCATCATGCTTTGGAGAGTAATAGAAGATATGAGACAATGAGGAATTTCACATAAGCCGGTTTGAAGCCATTTTTGATCCGTCGTGGAGTAAACTGGTATAGGGCTGCCATTTCACACATGGCTTTCCCCTACCGGTAAACAGCTGGATCTGAAGCAGTTTGCCATTTCAGACTGCACTGCTTTTCCCCACTTTTCCCTGCCGTTTTTCACCCACATGAGCGATCTCCGGCTTTTTTTTTAAACGTTCACTTTAGAGCGCTATAACACAACACTCCAGGCATTCCAATGGGGTAGCTATAATGCTGTTTTGCCATTGTGTTATAACGCTATAGCACTCTAAAGTGAACATTTTTTTAAAAAAGACGTAGATCACACGTGCGGGCAAAAAATGGCGGGAAGTGGTTTACAGGTAAAACGGTTCAGCCCCGTTTCCTGAACAGGACAGAAGCATTTGTGTGTGAAAGTACAAATATATTCTGGTAGGGAACCGGCTCTAAAACGGTTCTGTCTGAAATGTCAGACCAGAAACTGTTTGGGAACCGTTCCTGAACCGGAATATATCGCCTGTCTGAAATTCCTCAAAGAGTCAACTGTAGTCAAATGAGCAGTCACAAAAGCACCGTTCTAAAGGTATCTTCAGGAAATGGCCCTTCATTTGGGCTATTGGCAATGCGTTGCAGTGTACAATCATATATGACCACCTCAATTTTGGGACATCCGGTATGCTGAAATAGTGGGGCAGGTCAAATTGAGTTGAATACTTAATTTCCAGGTGAAGAGTGGAACATTTCCATACAGTATCCTTTTGTAAGGAATCCCAACCCTGTTTGAACAATTTCTCTGTAAACAGGGTTTGTCTTCTTTCAGTTAAATTTCTTGACTTTTGTAAACCCAGTCAGTATACTTCCATGTCTACAGCTCTATTCCATTTTGACCAGCATTGCTCTCAAGCTACTGACAGAGTGAAGGCTGGAAGACCTTCCAAGTTTAGCAATCTATATTTAAAACTGTAGTTTTCCAAATTAGTGTCGAGATATCTGGAAGACCTAATTCAAGTTGTACAACTGAAGAAGCTATACATGGTGGTAGAATGATTACTTTATGAATGATTACTTTACGAAAGACAACTAACTGAAGCTTATCTAGCAGTTTTATTGGACCCAGGATCCAGATCTGGAATTTGTACAGCATGTGTGATATTACGAGCACCTTGTACACCTTCAGAAGCACTGGCATGTATAGAGTTCCTTGAATAAAGAAAAACTTCCTTAAAGCCAAGAGAGCTAAGTCAGTTTTTTGTTTGAGGTATTGGACATGCTTAGTCCAAAATAGGCTGGATTGGACCACTATTCCCAGATACCTAAATTAATCAGCTACTTTGTACGCACCCATCTTCCATCTTGTGTCCAAGTAAATAGAAAACTAGCATTCAGGGAGAAAGCTTCTATCCTGTTTTTGTTCATTGTGCCAGATTTCTATTGGAAGGAGTTTTAACATAGGAGAGCAAAGGAATGGATTCTTCCATCTGCAGCCTTATGTGGTGCAGTTCTTTATATTATCTCATTTTTTTACATATTTAAATCAGGCCCCAAACAGGATAGCTGGGAGATTTAAAACTTTGGAGGATACATTGAATAAGCATTTCAGAGAAAGCACAAATCCACCCAGTGTACCTAGGGTTATTAAAACCCCCAACTAAACAAAATACTGTAGCACTGCTGCTTTTGAAATAGCAATGGAGCAAGCCCATACATTCAAGAGAATTTATAGAGGGTAATGGCATGGGAAGCAGGCATCATTTTACAATGTGAATTACTGGAATTATTGTGAGCCAATGCTGGAAAAATCAGTGGGGAAGAGGAGAAGAGGGAGACAGTAACATAGTAGTAACATAAAGAAAGAAAGAAAGAAAGAAAGAAAGAAAGAAAGAAAGAAAGAAAGAAAGAAAGAAAGAAAGAAAGAAGGAGGGAGAGAGGAAGGAAGGAAGGAAGGAAGGAAGGCAGGAAGGGAGGAAGTGAGGAAGGAAGCGCGGAAGGAGATTGGATTTATACCCCACCTGTTAGATACAAATGGGACTGACACATGGTTGCGCTTACATGTAACCAGTGTTCATCTAGTGTTCTTCTGTGCAGGCCAACCATGGATGTTCTAAAGCTCCTGAGAGTGTGAGGTGCTGTCCCACCCTTTGGTGTGGTTTTTTTGCCCAAAGGACCTACAAAAGAGAGGAGAGCACCTTCTTCTCTCAGTCCTTTGAGCCACTACTAGAAGAGGTACATCCCATCCGATGAAGACCAAAGAGCTCACAGAGGGGATTGAGGGAGGGATGTACGCCTGCACAGAACGACACTCAATGAACATAAGTTACAGGTAAGTGCAACCCCATTTTCATCGTCATGTCTTCTGTTTGGTTCCACATGGGAGATTATCAAGAGAATTTACCAGGGAAGAGGGAGTGAAGTTCTTAACAAAAGATACTATGTAGGACTGCTTTGCCTACAGCTGAAGCACCTCTGGAGTCCATATTGTTCATGTAATACTTAGTGAAAGTTGAAGGAGTGATCCAAGTGCCTGCCTTGCAGATGTCAAGGAGCAGGTGCTGAAGACAGATGAAGAGGCCTGAGATCTAGTAGTGAGCTGTAACCTGAAAAGGACAGGCTTCCTTGTGCCTTTCACAAATGAGGAACACGGTCAATTATAAAATGGTTTGTGGTGAGATTTTAAAACCCTTCTTGGGTCCCTGAAAATCTGTAAATAGATCTCTGTTTTGTCTAAATTGGCAATTCCTATGCCAGTTCTTTATCATCCTTTGCATTGGAAAGTATAATGTCTTGGTGGAGGAGGAAGGGACTACTTTCAGAAAGAAAGGAAGGCTGAGGCAAAGTACCACCTTTTTGGCATGAACTCTGTAGAAAGGAGATTCTGATCTGAGGGCCTGAGTCTAGGTCACTCTTGAGAGGTGTTAGTTACCAAGGAGGTAGTCTTTGCCGAGAGGAATTGCAGGGCACAGGTGGCCTGGCTCAAATGGTTTGGACTTGAGTTTTGAGAGGGCTAATGAAAGATTCCATTGTGGAGTAGGGACAAATGGAGGGTAGATAAAGGTTGGCCAATCCTTTGAAGAAGGACTTAGATTCAGCTTGTAGGTTTTCTAGCTTCTAATAGAATTCTCTGATCTTCCTAGGAGAAGATCACTTGCAAGGTTGGGTGAACCAGTCGCTAAACCTCATAGCATGGCAATTATGGTGTAGATATCTCCAGTATGTAGAAGATCTGGAGCTCAAAGTATAAATTCTGTTCCTGGATGTGACCCAACAATGTTAGTGACCCAACAATGCCTGTCAATAAGGGGCAATGAGGATGAGAAGAAGAGATTGGATTTATACCCCACCCTTCACTACCCGAAGGAGTCTCAGAGCAGCCTACAAATCTTTCCCTTCCCCTCCCCACAACAGACACCCTGTGATGTAGGTGTGGCTGAGAGAGCTCTCTCAAGAACTCATGAGAGAACATCTCTGAAAGAACTTGTAACTGACCCAAGATTACACCAGCAACTGCATTTGAAGGAGTGGAAAATCAAAGCTGGTTCTCCCAGATTAGAGTCTGTGCTCCTAACCACTACACCAAACTGAGGCAAATGTCCCATCCTGTAACATTTTGCTGAGAGTTTGAGTAATTAGGGGAATGAGAAGGAAGGCAGAGAATAAATTGGTCTGCAAGGGGAAGACATCCCCAAGAGATGAGGGGTCCTTTCTGACCTTAAACGTGTGTGTTTTGTTTTGTTTTTTGCAAATTATATTGAGGAAAGTGGTAAATAGACCTACCAAAACACTTCCCCATTTTAAGAACAGAGGGAGGAGAAATCTGTCAGATATAGACCAATCATAGTTCTCCTGAGATTAATGGCTTAAAGCATCCACTAACTTGTTGTCCCTTCCTGCATAGCCTGGAAACCTACTTTGTGGTCTGTGGCCCATTCCCAAATGAGAGAGGCTTCCTGACATAATGCCAAAGAGACTGTGCTCCCCCCGCCCTGGGCTGTTCAAATAATGCATGACTGTGGAGTTGTCACGCAGAAACATTGAGCTGCCTTATACCGAATCAGACCATTAGTCTACTGAAGTCAGTATTGTCTACTCAGAATGGCAGCCACTCTCTGGGGTCTCTGATAGGGGTCTTTCACATCACCTACTACCTCATCTTTTAAACTAGAGATGTTGCTGGTTGAACCTGGGACCAGCCGCCAAACAGATGTTCTACCATTGAGCCACAGCCCCTTTGCCTTGTCCATATATGTCTGTACATTTCTCCCCAGGATGAGAGAGACAAGCTACAAAAGCTTGCTTACCTTAGAGCTCTGGGTTCAAGAATATTTATGTGAAGACTACTTTAGTGTGGGACCATAACCAATTCACCTGGGTATCCATACAATGGACTTCCCAGCCCAAGAGTGATGAATTGGTGACCAGATACATGAATGGGAGTAGATTTGGAGTTCCAGCGAGGAGATTCACCCTTTTGTAACAAAAGATTGCAAATGCTGGAATCCCAAATGCTGGAAACAGTTCAAAAGTTCAGTTGAAAAGAAACATAACCTTTATGTGATTTTCTTCAGTGTTGTGTTCAAACTATAAATAAAAGTTAACTCTTTGTTTAACCCTGTGGGCTGTGTGTCTCAAGGAAAGAAACACAGACATGCAAGTTTAAGATGTATGTTTGAGGATGTGAATAAATAGTAGCAGCATGTGAATGGTGGCCCTCCATAAGACTGGCAAGTCCGGCAGCAACAAAATCCTAATCACGGATAATGTACTGCCACTGTCCAACAGGGCTGTGAGGTGGCGTCCAACAATTTCAACCATTATGATTAGCGATGGGGGGCAGGGCACCCTAGCTGTCATGGGCCTGCATTGCATTCCCTTAAAAGACACTCCCACTTGAAATGTCTGAGTTGGCCACAGATGTAACACAGGCTGTACACCCCAGAGGTTTGTGAGGCCCCAGTTCCAGCCTCCTCCTGGGTTGGCAAGGAATTTGCAGAAACCATGGACCCCCGTTCCCCTGTGGTGCCTCCCATCAGGGAAGGTGACCCATCAGAAGGGGTCCCCTATTCTCAGTCTGCGCCCCAGGAACCTTGGGTGTAGACTCCAGGGCTACAGCCATGCAACATGATGAAGTGAGAAGATGTAAGGGGCAAAATCATTCCTCCTCCTTCTTTCACAGAGCTTTTCCCTCCAGTACAAGAAACAGTCAAATGGAGGCACAGGAACATTATAGGAAAAGGGCATAAAACACTGATGGCAGGATGCAGCTGCTGAAAAAGATGAGCCTGGCAACTGTCATGCAGGTTACTGAAATGGCCTGGGAGTAGCTCTTTTGTACACCCAGGTGTGCTGTTTGTACAAAATGGACCTGACCTCTGAAAAGAATTATACTAGTAAGGGTAGGTTAAAGAACAAGGAAACATTTACCTAGCTATTAGGCTTCTACTGAATAAGCTTCTCTTCTTAAGGGAAGGGAAAGGGTTCCTGGTCCCTAGCTAAAGCTCTACAAGATTCCTCAAGACTGCTCTGCACAGGCAGAGGAGTTGTGGGAGGCAAAATGCAAAGCTGGAGCTAATTCTGAACTATCACGTAAAATGGAGTACATTAAAATCTGTGGAATTAACTTCAGTTTCATTGGTCTTGCCAAAATCATTGCTACTAATAGTGAAACATATGTACTTTGATGTGAATTTTTAAAGTGAATTTTCTATGATAGAAGAACTACATGCAAATAAAGGTTGTCTGTCTGTCTGGTAGAAGAACCTGCCCAACTGCTATGGTCATCTTCAGAGGCCCTGCTTTGGGTGCCTCCACCTTCTGAGATCAGGTGGCTTGCAACTTGAGAGAGAGCCTTTTTGGTTGTGGCAACAAAGCTCTGGAACTCTCTCTCCAGGGTGATTAATCTGTCCCCTTCAGTGAGTGGATGAAGACTTTTCATTTTGTTGGAATTCCCTCAGTAATCCATCCTTCCTGGCCAATGTTTTAATTGCTGTTTTTATTTTTAATTTATTTTAATTGTTTTAATGATGTGTGCATTTTGGGGTTGGATTAATTTTAATGGTTTTAAAATGTGATTTTTATAATGTATGTTTTATTTTTTTAGTTGCCTTGGTAACCCTTGTGAGTGCAAAAAGGTGGGATATACATTTTGTAAAATAAACACACTGTCTTGGACCTGTGTAATGGTAATGGTTAATTAATGCCCCCTCCTTCCAATCAATAGGAATGTCCATTCAGAGCTTGGGGGGGGGGAGAAAAATATCAGACACAAAATAGATTTTTGAAAAAAAAATTATTTAACATACGTCTGTCTTAAATATTTCCACATAACAGAAGTGTTATTTTCAAGTCACCAGCTGTATTACTTATATACATATGTTCGTAGTTAACAAAAAAATTATGAGCATCCTATCAAAAGCAGTGATTATTCTTCCCCTCTCAGGAAATAGAAAGTACCAGTCTTATAATACATAAAATGTAAATTATATGTACATACAGCTTCCTTCTGGAACTGAGAGCGAATAAAAAGCAATTATTTTTCAAAAAGTAAAATGCATGTCTACATTACAATAAAATGAATGAAATACTGTTTATGAAGTGTTCATTTAAAGTTGAAAACTTTATGAATTATTTTAACTGGATTATTTACAAAATATACTCATCAGCCAGCCAGAGGCTTAAATATACATATAAGAATATATATATATATATATATACACCTACACACACATACATAACATATAAATAATTTTTTTTAAAAAATCAAAGTCAGATCAAGCAAGATTTTTCTGTCTTTGGAATGTCTAAAACAGAACATAAGCCTTTTTCCAGTGTTTCTTTTTGATATGAATATACCCATTCAGTGTAAATGGGACCCTTCAGAGCAATACTGAGAGGGTTAGGTAGCTTTAAAAATCTTAAAAACTTTCAGGATGATGGCAAGAAAAAAAAAGTTCCAATTTGAGGATGTCTGTCTGAAGATACACAGATAAAACTGACACAACCAGTGCTACAGCTGACTGTATTGGGTAGACAATATACTATCTGATATATCCTACCATCTATGGCTTATGTTTTCATTGTTCTACCTACACAGAAGACATACCTGTCCAATTTGAGGAGCTGTTACTGTTGGGTAGCCAGATTTTCTTTGTACAGTTATTGTTGAATTTCTAGCTGAACATATACTATTAGAGAGAAAAAGGGCAACAGTCATGAAATAAAAGGAACTGGGCCCATCATTTTCTGTCTTACCAGCAACGTGAAGGTCAATATGTATAATATAATACCAATTAATTTTAAATCACTCCTCAAAAGGGACTTAAATAAAACCAGGCATTTCCAAACCAATGATCTGCATGGCTACCTGGAAGTAAATCCCACTGAGTTAAATGGGATTTATCCCAAGTTATGCCTAGGAATGTGGCTGTAATGTCTGTATTATAGCATGAAATCTCTACAGCATGCTTCAAGCCAAAACAGCGTTAAACAGTCAATGTATTGTCACAATGAGGAGAACTTCCGTATGTCCTACCTGTTAATCAACCTTCACTGATATCAAGTTTTTGTATTTTTTTTAATTTGATACACTTACGGTGGATTCAAAGAACGAACAAGTTTATGTACCTGAGATCACTGATTATAGACAATAAAGCAAACTTTATCTGATGTTTCTCCAATATTGATCAATCGTACAAAAAGACAATTATTCTTTATTTCTGTAAACAATTAAAAAGCTATATTATCTTATAATTTTCAATATGCAAAGTTTTCATAGTAAAAATCCACAGACAACTATTTTTTTAAAAAAAATTCTAATCCTGAAAGCATTTCCAGCTTTCATAATAGGGATCATCAAAAAATATTGGTTATGCTCTGCCATTCATTTGAAGCTTCCTGAACAACCTCCTCCAAGTTCAAAGCACGATTAATGTCTTCACCTTCCTGTCCTTGATGACTAGTGGATTCTTGGACTGCACCTAAGGGACAACAGAAAGAATGCAAAGAGATACAGAACAAGACCTAACAAACATACACCATCAAATATAAAAGGTATTTGATAAGAGAATAGAGTAAGAAATGCATTATTTTTGTTGGAAAAGGAAACTACTGCCAGTCACACCATGTGCCATTGACCTAAAAATTAAGTCTTCTCCATTCTTGTCAATACAATTAGCTGGATACAGAGCTTTGCACGGGCTCCAAAGTACTCTTGCTTTCAGGTTACCCACCAATTTAAATGTAGGGAGCAGATCTACTAAATAAGAAAGCTAAATCTGAGCAGTCAGTGTGATGAAGTGGCTAAAAAGGATACTGCAGTCTTGCGGTGTATCAAAAGAAGCATAACATCCAAATCACAAGATGTCATTATCCCACTGTACACCACATGGTCAGGTTGTACCTGGAGTACTGTCTACAGTTCTGGGGGCCTCACTTCAAAAAGGATGTGGACAGAATGGAGTGGGTACAGAAGACAGCAACAAGAGTGATCAGGGGCCTGGAGACCAAGCCCTATGAGGAAAGGCTGAGGGACTTGGGAATGTTCAGTCTTGAGAAGAGGAGGCTGAGGGGGGACATGATCACTCTCTTTAAGTATTTGAAAGGCTTAGAGGAGAGCATCAGAAGATAGGACTCACAATAATGGGTTTAAATTATGGCCAGACAGATATCAGCTGGATATTAGGATTTTGTTTGTTAATAGTTCAGCAGTGGAATCAGCTGCCTAGGGAGCTGGTGAGCTCTCCATCACTGGCAGCCTTCAAGCAACAGCTGGATGAAATTTTGTCAGGGATGCTTTAGGCTGATCCTGCATTGAGCAGGAGGTTGGACTAGATGGTCTTTATGGCCCCTTCCAATTCTATGATTCTACTCACACAAAGAAAAATGTGTGTTTGATCTGCTCTTTCATTCAAACTACTGTGATAAGAGAGCTCTGGCCTCCTCCAACTATAAAATGTCACTGAATCAGAACAAGAGAGGCTACCAGAGAAAGGCGGTTTGGTTGGGGCTCCATGGCGACCCATGGACTGAACCCCAAACGCAACCAAACCAGTTTGTTTGGTTTGTGGCCCTGCAAACCCCATTGAAAGGAACCACAGTCACTTTAAACAGCATTTGCAGAAAGCCAGAAAAACGGCTGAGGGGCACTCTGCTGTTTCAGGCTGTCTTCTGCAGAAGACTGTGGGCCAGGGAGGTTCTCCCCACTGTGCAGCTGTTTCATGAAAAGTTGTGGTAGTTCACCTTGGTTCTTCAGTTCACGAACTTAGGTTCCCGAACTCCAAACAGGCCAAAATTCATGACAAACTTTAGTTCACTAGGCGATTGGTGTCCATTCCTAGAGTCTAACCTATATTGCAAGTTAACAATTTACATTTTAAAATGCTCCTTCATTTTTCAAAATTGATACAGCTGTTAATACAGCTGTTCCATTACCGTGTATGGCCAACAATGGAAATATCATTAATACATAGGGATGGGCACAAACTTGGAAAATGTGGTTCAGTTTGTGACATGCCTAGTTCATGAGCTGCAAACTGTCACAAACTTTTAAGCACCAAACCAATTCAGTGTGTGATGCGATAGAATGCCACCCCCGCCAGCATGCTAGAGACACCAAACTTGATGGGGACCTCTGGCGGACTCTCCTCTACCTGCCCTCCAAGTTTGGTGAGAATTGGATTTACAGGGTCTTAGTTATGGCCCTCTAAAGAAGGTTCCCCCAGGAAAGTGCTTTCTGGCATAGGTTCTGGAGTGTACAGAATGGACCCTGTGCAAGCTAGAGACATCAAACACGCAGGGAACCTCCTCTTGATACTTCTCTACATGCTCTCCAAGTCCCATTCCTTATTGCTTTGAATTGTGATAAACATTTTGATTGAGCGGAAATGTATGGAAATGTATCCATTCATGAACTGCCACAAACTGCTTGAAAGTTTGTGGAACGTTTATGCCAACTGACCAGCCACAAACTTGAGTTTGTCAGCCCATTCAGGCCCACCCCTATTAATACACCCAGAGAGAAAAGGCAATTCTTTCTGAAAGTCACATGCATTCTGGAAAAAAAATTAATTTAGATTTTTAAATTAAGTTTTTTAATCTAGCGAATTATCCAGTGGTGCCACTCTGAAATGTTCATGGAAATATCCCCCCCCCCTTTTGGGTACATGACCGCAACCTGTGGATTTATGTTATCTGCAGATGGGGCCATATTGAAAATTAGGTATCCTGGTATCTCACACACACCAAAAAGCCTATGACCCCCACTTTCAATGGAAGCTGTAGTATGGTTTTGTATTATATTACATTATTCATCAAAATGAAAATTATTCTAATGGAGTGCTAGCATAGATTTTGTAAAAGAAAGTGGCCCTCTTGTTCATCATCACTGCTTGTGACAAAAATCCTGAACAGTCATAATAGGATTCTTCAGCTTAGAGATCAGAAAGGTACAAAATACAAGCTTCAGACAGAGTAGAGCTCTTCACTATGACATCACTGCAAATGAATTTGTTATCAGCAGAAGTGTTGATACAGTTTATTACTATTAGGATACATATTAGGCTAACTTGAAGGAAGAGGTAACTTCACAAATCATTGCCAGAGGACTGAATCCAGACTTTGTGACTGGCCCTGTAGTTTTCAATAGCTCTGCCATAATATGATGAGATGACTAAAATATACTTTTGGCACTTTATTTTAGATTCTAGGGATGAATTAAGACCAACAGTCTTCTCTACATACTTTTACATAGCAAAGAATAATTACCAGCATAGCCATGAGCTCGCTTCATGTGAAGCTTCATATTACTTTTCTGGGTAAAGCCCATTGCACAGTAGTCACATTTGTATGGTCGTTCTCCTGTGTGTTTTTTCATATGAACTTGCAGTGCACTCTTCTGGTTAAAAGCTTTCTCACACAACGTGCATTGAAATGGCCGTTCTCCTGTTATAATAATAATAAAAATTAAATAATGGCAAAGTGGAAAATATCATACTGGAAAATATCATAATTTCATATTGACACTAATGTCATTTGAACTGGCTATAAGGACCCAAGATTCAAAAAATAAATCTGATTGGAAAGCCCACAGTGACCAGCCAATTGAGTCCTTGCCTGTGAGTTGCCCCTACTGAATTATGTCTTGTAACATTCCAGAATGCATGCTTTTTGTTACCAGCTCAGGACAGAAGGCAGAGATGTAGATAAGAAAGAATACCTATAGGAATTATTTGGAATATTCAAAAAATAAATCTGATTGGAAAGCCCACAGTGACCAGCCAATTGAGTCCTTGCCTGTGAGTTGCCCCTACTGAATTATGTCTTGTAACATTCCAGAATGCATGCTTTTTGTTACCAGCTCAGGACAGAAGGCAGAGATGTAGATAAGAAAGAATACCTATAGGAATTATTTGGGGAGAAGCGTGCGCAAGGACGACAGTGTTGATGACCGGGGACGGCGTAACAGGCAAAAGGAGGCAATAGGAGCCGGAAGGAGTGGAGCTGAGCTGAGCGGAGAGTGGCGTGCCGAGCATCAAACGGTCGGGGCGTGGAGAGCCGAAGAGAGAGCGTGTGCAAAAAACGACAGCGTCAGTAGTTGGAGACAGTGTAATAGGCAAAAGGAGGCAATAGGGACTTACGCAAAAGACGGAAGAAGAAAGGAGAGATTAATAACAGCTGTAAAGTAGGACTACGTAGTAAGCAGCCGGGGACTTGCGCAAACGGCGGGAAGAAGTGGATAATAGGCATAAAATACTGTTGTAAAAGATCAGAGTCTTACGCAAAAAACGGAGAGGGAAAAAATAAACAAAGGGAGCTTGAAATAAGAAGTAGAAGTAGGATTAAGAAAAGTAGGAGGTAAAATAGAGAGAAAAACTAGGAAAAAATACATAAACAGAAAAAAACAAAATAAGACATAACAGGAACCTGCTCCAAAGTGGCTTAAAGTGATACAGAGGGGAAAAATTGATACCAATACTGACACCAAAACACTGTGAAAAAAATAATAAACAAACAAACAAAAATAATAATAAAACACCCCAATAATAATAATAACAGTAATTTAAGAATACCAAGTTGTGATCTAAGAGGGAAACCATAAAAGTAAAATGGCATCAGGAACTTTTAAAAAACCATCTCCATCTCCCTCTCCTAGCCAAGGGGGAGGTCTCTCCCAATTAAAAGCAGGCGGTACTCCTCTGACTGCAAATGATATGCAAACAATGTTGGCAGATTACTTAAAGCAAGCAGCTCAACAGACTAGTGAAACAATGAGAAAAGAGTTGGAGCCTCTACACATAAAAATCAATGACCTCTCAACACAATTAAAATCTGATACAAAAGAGATAAAGGCTGAAATTCAAAAAATTATGGAAAATACAACACAACTAGAAGAAAAGGTAGATGATATAGATCAAGACGTCCAAGAGGTAAAAAGTAAGGTAAAAAAAATGGAACAAACCCTTATCGAATTAGAGATGGAAAAAGCAGGAACCATAATAAGATTCCAAAATGTGAGCGAACAATTAGATAAGGACTTAAAAGAAGTTTTAATAAAAAACGTGGTTGAACAATTTGGTATGGACAATGAAAAAGAGATATTAGAAGATGTAGATACGGTACAACGAAAAACTTCTAGATATACAAAAATTCACAAACTTCCAAGAGAAGTCCATGTTAAATTCCATAGGAAAAAAACCAGGGATCAGATTATCCATGCGGCCAACTCCAATAAATTAACAATTCTGGGAGCTGAAGTTAAGATTCTAAAAGAAACTCCGTGGAGAGTTAGAGAAAAACGTAGAGATTATGAAATTCTAACAGTACTGCTGAGGAAAAATCAAATCCAATATACGTGGCTGCTACCAGAAGGGCTTCTCTTTACATATAAAACGAGAAGATATAGAATTGACTCTATCTTTAAATTAGAGCACTTCTTAGAAAAAGAAGGTGAAGAATTGGGGTGGAACACAGAGAGAGAAGAGGAGGAAGAGGAAAAAGATGAGGGGAAAGATCAAGATTCACAAGAAGAAGCTACAGCGCAGGAAGAAACCACAGAAAAAGAGAAAGATGAAATAAGAAGGGAACAAAGGAGACGACAAATAAGACACAGATCGGAATCACAAATAAGGACCAGACTACAACTGAAGACAATAGTTTCAACAAAGAAAGATAAGAAAGATGGCTACTAAAAACCTCTTAATACTATCGGTAAATGTTAACGGACTAAATAGCCCTCAAAAACGGAAAAACATTTTTCACCAAACAACAAAACTAAATCCAAATATTGCATGCTTCCAAGAAACGCATATAAAAGAAGACCACATCAAATATTTGGAATGTAAAAAACTAGGAAAGATGTTTGTGGCCTCAGATGATGTAAAGAAAAGAGGAGTGGTAACCTACATAAAAGAACATCTTAATCCGGAACTTAAATATAAATCAAAAAATGGAAGGATTCTTGTGGTGCAGATTAGATATAATGGTAAAAGTTCCCATGTTGTAAACATTTATGCACCAAATCAAGATCAAGAAAGTTTTTATAAAGGCTTAAAAGAAATCTTAGTGAAAGAATGTCCAGGAGACATAATTTTGGTCGGAGACTTTAACGCTGTGCTTAATGAGAAGGATGATAGGAAAAGAGTTAAGAAAACAGTAGGACATGGTACGTTGCTTCCAAAGGCTTTTCTCCAAATGGCGGAAGAACTGAACCTAATAGATATCTGGAGAACAAGGAACCCGCAGAAAAAGGATTACACATTCTTCTCATCAAGATTTAAATCATGGTCACGCATAGACATGATGTGGTTAAATATAGAACAGGCAAGAGATCTAATTGAAGTGGAAATACTACCGAATACCTTCGCCGATCACAATCCAATGTGGTTAGCGCTCCAAACTGAGGTTAAAAACACAAGATGGAGATTGAATGTGGGGTTACTACAAGATAGAACTTTTTTTGGGAAACTTAAAAAAGAAGTTAAAGAGTTCATAAAAATAAATAGAACAGAAGATGTAACCTTGAATACAATCTGGGACACATTAAAAGCTTATCTGAGAGGGCTGTTTACAACCCAGGATATTTGGAAGAGAAAACAGAAACATGAAAAATATAAAAAGTTAACAGAACGCATAAAAATAGAAGAAGGGAAGCTTAAAAAAGATGGAAATTTAGAAGACGTAAGAATAAGAATAAAATTAATTCAACACCAAGTGAATATGTTGCTGACGCAAGAGATAGCAAAGAAAATAGAATATGCAAAGGCATACTATTTTGAAACAGCAAACAAACCAACGAGATGGCTAGCTTATAGACTAAGAAAGGAAAAAGAGAAAAGAACTATTTCTGTATTAAAAAATGAAAACGGGAATTTAGAACACATGAATGAGAAACTGAAAGAAATAGTGGAAAAGTTCTATACAAATTTATATAGTCAAGAACCAAAGGATAAGAGAGAATGTTATGAGTATCTTAAGAAACACAACTTAGGTAATTTTTCTGAAGACCAGAAGAAATTGTTAAACGAAAAAATAACAATGTGTGAAATCACGGAAGCGCTCAATAAACAAAAGAAGAAAAAGGCGCCAGGACCAGATGGCCTAACAGTGGAAGTGTATCAAAAATTAGAAGAAGAAATAACGCCACTAT